>NW_016107345.1:8583932-8615848 GCF_001604975.1 Cebus imitator
CCTTTCTCTCTGGCTGCCCTCAGTATTTTCTCTTTCATTTCAACCCTGGTGAATCTGGCGATTATGTGCCTTGAGGTTGGTCTTCTTGAGGAATATCTTTGTGGTGTTCTGTGTATTACCTGGAATTGAATATTGTCCTGCCTTGCTAGGTTGGGAAAGTTTTCCTGAATAATATCCTGAAGCGTATTTTCCAGCATGGATTGATTCTCTTCATCACATTCAGGTACACCTATCAAACGTAGATTAGGTCTTTTCACATAGTCCCATATTTCTTGGAGACTTTGCTCGTTCTTTTTTATCCTTTTTTCTCTAATCTTGTCTTTTTGTTTTATTTCATGAAGTTGGTCTTCCACCTCTAATATCTTTTCTTCTGCTTGATCAATTCGGCTGTTAAAACTTGTACATAGTTCGTGAAGTTCTCGTGTTGTATTTTTCAGCTTCATTAATTCACTTATATTCCTCTCTAAATTGTGTGTTATTTTTAACATTTTGTCAAACCTTTTTTCAAAGTTCTTAGTTTCTTTGCATTGGGTTAGGACAAGTTCTTTTAATTCCCAAAACGTTTCTTATCATCCACTTTTTAAAGTCTGCTTCTGCTAATGGAACACAGTCTTTCTCCATCAGGCCTTGTTCTGTTGCTGATAAGGAACTGTGATCCCCTGTAGAGGGAGAGGCGTTCTGAGTTTGGGTATTCTCAGCCTTTTTAGGCTGTTTTCTTCCCTGCTTTATAGATTTATCCATCTGTGGTCTTTATAATTACCGTCTTTATAGTTGGGTTTCTGAGTGGACATCCAACTTGTTGATTCCCGGCGCTAGAATCTGAGCAACCCACTGCGCCGGCCAAAACAGCGGCTTTAAGATTGATGGTGCTTTTCTGACTCTGCACCAAGAACCGCCGCTCCAAGGCAGCGGCAAAACCGCCTCACCGGCCTCAAGAGTCGCGCTGGCAACCAGTGGGGCTCCTCCGCTGGGAATCTCCTGGTGGGTGAGCAACAAAAATTGATCTGAAAGTGTGGCGTCCTCTCGTTCTGCTCTTTCAGTGGGAGCTACATTCCCGAGCTGCTAGAGCTCAGCCATCTTGGCTCTCTCGCACTTACATATTCTCTAAGAAAAGTGAGGCTCTCTCTATTGCCATCCTCCGCTCCTTCTAGGTCCTCACCAGAATTGTCCTTTATAGTCTGTTTATGGCAATATAGAATTTTCATAGCATCCGCCTCTAATATCTCAGCTTGAAACCATTACCCAGTTCCAAAGCTGTTTCCGCATTTTTAGGTATTTGTTACAGCAGCACCCTCACTTCTTAGTACTCATTTTCAGTCTCAGTTCATTCAGATTGCAAGAATATAATACAATAAACTAGGTAATAGACAACAGAAATTTATTTCTCACATTTCTGGAGGCTGGGAATTCCAAGATAAAAGCATATGCAGTGT
This sequence comes from Cebus imitator, assembly GCF_001604975.1. Classification (NCBI taxonomy): domain Eukaryota; kingdom Metazoa; phylum Chordata; class Mammalia; order Primates; family Cebidae; genus Cebus; species Cebus imitator. The sequence continues at coordinate 8,585,366 of NW_016107345.1, forward strand.
CTGGTGAGGGTCCATTTTCTGGCTCATAGACAGGGACTTCTTGCTGTGTTCTCACATGGTAGATAAAGCAAGAGAGTCTTTTTCAATCTTTTATGTTGACACTAATTCCATTTATGAGGGTTCTTTATTAATAAAGGTATAAGCACAACTTGCATGTCAACTTGTACTGGTTATGTATTTCTACATTAAAAAAACAACCTAAAGTTCAGTGGTATAAGACTACAACTATTTTATTGTTCTCTCTATTTTGTGGTTTAGAAATTTAGGCAGAGTACAGAGGGGAAGGCTCTTCTTTAGTCCACAATGACTAGGCCCCTAGCCCTAGAAGCTTGAACAGCTGGGATCATATGGCAAGAACCATGACAAAGGACTTTTGTTCTTGCTGTTCATTGGGGTCCTTTGTACTTCTTCATGTTACATCTGCTGGGAATGGACTCAAGATGGCTTATTCACTTATATGTCTGGTGCTAGGATAGCTAGAATCGTTATGGCTGGGCCACCATTTCCTTTCCACATGGTTTTCTTGGATTTCTCACAGTATGGCAGTCTCAGGGAGGTAGTCGCATTTATTCAGTGGTGACTGACTCACTCCAGGGGGAACCTTCCATGAGCTGCTGGTGAAAGCTGCAAGGCTTCTTATGACTTGATCTGGGAAGGGTTTCAGAATGTCACTTCCACCACATTCTGTTGTTCAATCAATTCATCCAGGCAGGTACAGATTCAAGGTAAGGGGAAACATAGACTCTTCCTGTAAAGAAGGAATGTCATGAACATACATGAAGAGAAAAAATTGGTGGTGGTCATCTATGAGGAGCTCCTACATTCTTCATAAAGTTATTTTGAGTATTGTAAAGGTAGATTTATGGAATGAGTGCTTCACCCAGTAAGTGGGTGAATGCTATTGTTTGAATACTTCTTCCCCTCCAAAACTCGTGTTGATATTTAATTGCCATTGTGATTATGTTAAAAGATGCAAACTTTAAGAGTTGATTAGGTCATGGCATCACCACCCTCACTAAAGGACTAAAGTCATTATCATAAGAGTGAGCTAGTTATCATGGAAGCGGGCTAGTTATCGAAAGAACAGGTCCTACGCTGATTTTCTCATTGTCTTTCATGCTCCCTTACCTTCCACCATGAGAGGGAATTGTCAGACGCAGCCCCTCAATTTTAGACTTCCCAACATCCAGAACTATGAGCCAGATCACTTTTTTCTTTAAAAGTTTCCCAGTTTGTGGTATTCTGTTATAGCAGCAGCAAATGGACGAAAATGGTGGCTATATTACTGTATGAAAAGTATTTTTAAAGAATGTGCTACTTGTAAGATGACAATATCCTTATTTGTGCGAGAGGAACCACAATTATTTTTTTCCTTTATTTAAATCAATACATAATTTTTGTTTTAAAATTTTGCTCCATGCACATCATGATTATTTCCACATCTTAGAACCAAAAGAAACAATGATGGTTGCAAATTTCCTCCTTATGTGAGAAGTCTGAGATCTAGAAAGAGTTTCCGAAGTCCAAGTCACTGGCAAATTGTGATAATAAATGATGTTTTAGCATGACTTATGTGTGTTTACTATATTTAATTTAAAATCTAATTATAATTCATAGAATTAAATTTATATAGAAAGAATAAATTATCTTTTGAAACTTTATATAAAGGCCTCAAGTAGTGCTTCTCAAGTAGTAGGTAGTCAGTAACTATTTGTGAAATATTTGTAGAGTGAATGAATGAATGATGTCAGTAGACTTTGTTTTTTTTTTGTTTTTCTTTTTTTTACTTTTAAGCTCAGGGGTATAAGTGCAGGTTTGTTACACAGGTAAACTTGTGTCATGGGAGTTTGTTGTCCAGATTATTTTGTCACTCAGACATTAAGTCAAGTACCTATTAATTATTTTTCCTGATCCTCTCCCTCCTCCTGCCCTCCACCCACCAGAGATTAGAACAGTTTGAATTGTTCCCTGGCAAGAGTTAAGTAAAAAATAAGATTTTCATATAAAGAAAACTGTTTCATTTATATATATTGAACAGGATCTGTGTGGCTTATGTCCATATTTGGTTAATCAACTTAAAGAGTACCCTTGCAAAAGGGACACTGAGAACCATAAACTCCTCCACTGGGCTCTTCTGGCGTCTTCACATCAACAACCCTGTAGTAACTTGTGGATCCTAAAACAGGCCAGTTTCCTGCCCTATACTTATGATTTCCTCCACCTAGAATCTATCCCTTCTGATGTCTGCATGGGTCGTTTCCTCAGGGATGCAGTTTCTTGCTCAAATATCTCCCTTCCAGAGAGGCCCTTTCACCTACCTAATATGCAATCATGCAGTCCCTTTCTTTGCTTGATGTTTCTCAACAATCCTTGGCAATTTTTGACATTATTTTGTTACCAAAAAGGAGTCCTTTCTAGACCCCAAGGGAGGGTTCTTTGATCTCAAGCAAGAAAGAATTCAGGGTGACTCTGTAAAGTGAAAGCAAGTTTATCAGGAAGGTAAAGGAATAATGAATGTCTAGTCCACAGACAGAACAGACCTGAGGGCTGCTGGTTACCCATTTTTATGGTTATTTCTTGATGATATGCTAAACAAGGGGTGAATTATTCATGCCTCCCCTTTTTAGACCATATAGGTAACTTCCTGATGTTGCCATGGCATTTGTAAACGGTCATGGTGCTTGCAGAAATGTATCAGTGAGGACAACCAGAAGTCACTCTCATTGCCATCTTGGTTTTGGTGGGTTTTAGCTGGCTTCTTTATTGCAGCCTGTTTTATGGACAAGGTCTTTATGACCTGTATCTTGTGCTGACCTCCTGTCTTATCCTGTGACTTAGAATGCTTTAGCCATCTAGGAATGCAGCCCAGTAGGTCTCAGCCTTAGTTTACCCAGCCCCTACTCAAGATGGAGTTGCTCTGGTTCAAACACCTCTGATAATTTGACACACTTATTTGTCTATTGTCTGTCTTCTCTACTGGAATTAAATCTTATAAAGACATAGACATTCTTGCTCTTACTGCTGTACGGCTCAGCATGTAGAGCACTTCATAGCACAAAGGAGTGCTCTTTACTGTTTGTTAAAACACTAAGTGCATTACATGAGGAACGAGCTGGAAGGGGTTGGTCAGCAAGGAATATCGACTTTTCTGACAAAAACCTGCAATTAATTCTTATCAACAGAATCTCTTCTATTTTGGACAAAAATGATGATACTCTGGTTATTCAGAATTACTACAGAGAATTTACAGCTTACACTTCAATAGATAGGGCTTACCTTTAAAATAGAAACTCCATCTTCTATACAGGAATTTCATTGAGTTATATGCGTCATTCACAAAACAAGTGCCAAACAAGCCATTTTGAATAAAATAAACTAAATCAAATAAAAATTAAATGCAAACATCTATATATTGTTAAATTTAAAATACTGTTAAAACTAAAGGGATGGAGAACATTTAAAATAAGCATGAAAATTAAGCAAAAACAGCTAAACTGAATTGTTAAATAGGATCATTAAGGAGATGAAGTATCACTCAGGCTAATCTCTAACCAAATAACAATTTGTTAATATAAGCACATTGGCTGCAAATTAATTCCTTATAATGTAAAATGGGCACTGGTTTCATTTTCTTCACTGACACAAACATCTACCCTCTAAATGCTGTTGCAAAAGAAAATAGGGTAAAGAGAAGTGCACTTTTGCTGTGTGAATCCTTGGTTGAGATTTACTATTACAAATAATGATGCTTTTGTTTTTGTTGTTTTGTAAAATCAGGTGGATCTTACCATAGAGGGAGAAAACACATCCAGGGTTACACAGTTTGCTCCTTAGCATTACTGTGGGTTTGACCTTGTCCTTGCAGCCATAAATAGTAATATGTATTTCATCTAATCTACTCTTGAGTATTCATAGTGATAGCACCTTAGTGACCTTTTCTCAGCAAATTATTCCAAAACCTAATCAACCCTGCACTTGGAAATACTTTTCTAATGTCTAACCTAATGGTCTAGCTTCAGGCTGTTATGCCTCGTTATACTACCTTTAACAACTTTAGCAAATTCTTCTTCCTGTTGGGTGTTAGCACCTTCCAAGTATCTATGCTCTATCATGGCCACGTGTACAGCCTATTCTCTAAACAGAATTGGGTAAATAAATAATTTTCCCTTAACCTCACTGAAAAGACCAGGCTCTACAAATCCCCTATTATCCTTATTACTGTAATCTAGATTCTAGCCCTTTGAAGAACTAGAATGAAATTTTGAAATGCCCAAACAATGATACAGTGTTTCCTTTCTGGTATTGTGCAGAGCTACACCCTAAGTTTAGTCATCTCCAAATGAAAATGAATCTACTAATGTGATATTATTAATGGTGGGTGACCAAAATGAATTTAACATTTCCCCTAGTTTGACTAATTAACAGATTTCTTCATGACTATAGGCCCCTGATCTTCCTTTTCTTAGAGCATTAGCTTTAGAAAACTTGCAATTATAATGTATTTCTCTGTCTTTTTGAGTTGTAAATCTTCAACTTAGGAATATCTTTCACAAGGACCTGGGAGCAATCCCTTTGGAAATGTAATCAAGAGAGACAGTGCCCCCATTTTTCAAAGTTTATTAGGGGTTACGAGCCCAACTTCAATAAGTGCCAATTAGAAAACATAGGAGGCCTAATTACATTGACTAATCTCTCCTCAACATTCTTCTATATTTTTACACTAGTAGACTCGGGTGCTTAAAAACACCCACCTTTTGTTTTAGTGAGTTCAGTCTCTCTCCCTTATTGCAATAGTCTTTAATAAAGTCTTCCTTGGCCAGTTTAAGTGGTCTGGTGCAAGTTTTGTTTTACATACTTAAAAACACTGAGGTATTGGTTTAGACAAAGAGGCTATTTCAGCACAAGTAATGTTGCATATAAATAGGTACATCAACTTTGTAAGACTTTATTGAGCAATACATTCACATTTGTATACTTTTCTTTATGTTAAGCTTTAATCAATAATCTTACTTAAAAATATAGCTTGAATGCTAGCTCTGTCATTTACAATGTTAGGACATTGGGACTGGTTACTTAAGCTCTCTGAAACTTAGTTCCTTTATAGATTAAATGAAGAGAATAATAGATACCTCACTACATGACTTTGAGGTTTAGTCAAATGTTGTAAAGTTTCTTTTGCTAAAGTATCCAGCCTCTAGTAGCCAGTAAGTGATAGCTGTTACTGCTATTCACTTTTGTTTTTTTGTTTTAAGTTTCTAAACAGTCTTTCGTAGTAAACAGTGGAAAATCACTGACATAAAAACTTTGTCTCTTATATTAGCAAAAGGTTTATTACCTTTCTCTACAGCTTTTTAGACTGCCAGGTAATTAAGACAATTCATTTGCCTATAAATAGCAATGAATTCTGCATAACTTATAAGACAAAAACATCTAAATACAATCTTACTTTTTAGTCTTATAATAATGCAGTTTCTAAATGACCTTTACAAACATATTGATGAATGCCCTACATTAAACTCCAAATCAGCCAAACCAATTGTCCCTAATCAGTGGCCCCTACCCAATATGCCTCAGGTGTGTGTTAGTTTTGTTCATCATCTACTAATTAAACCTATACTTAAAATTAAATGCTAGACACTGTCCTGGGGAATGGGAAGACTGAAAAGACAAAGTTCTTACATTTTGGAACTTATCTCATAGTGGTAGAATCAACAGCCAGGTTAAAACAGATATAAATTTCACTGTTATTGAGGGGGAAAAAATAGAAAATATGGCTATTGCATAAGTAAAAAGGTGATTAGTAAAAGCATTTTTCAAATGAAGTAAAATTAGTGCAGAGACTCAGATAAATAATTAAAAATTTTTAAAAACTAAAATTAAAAACAGCCTAAGGCAAAGTGGCTCCAGGTAGAGGCAACAAGTGCAAAGTTGTGGAGCAAAGACAGTTTTGAGCTGCAACTGAAGCGTAGTGGGTGAGGAAGAAAGTCACAGTAACAATGTCTGAAGTATGAAGAGGCTGGATCAGGGAGTGCCATGGTCAGAAGTTGTCCTAGAGATTTAAGCAGGGAAGGATATAACCAGATTTCAGTCTTTAAAATATACACTACAGAGAGAGAAAGTCTCTGGTTTGGGAAAAAGTAAGGGAAAAGAACAAAGGTCTCTGCATGGGGATGCAGAGAATTCTCTTGGATCTTACCCAAGAACACCAAGATGGTATAATATGATTTGGTTCCATGTCCCCACTAAAATCTAACCTTGAATTGTAATAATCCGCATGTGTCAAGGGTGGGGCCAGGTGGACATAATTGAATCATGAGCTGGTTTCCCTTTACTCTGCTTATGATAATTAGTAAGTCTCAAGAGAGCTGATAGTTTTATAAGTGAGAGTTCCCCTGCACAAGCTCTCTTGACTGACACCATGTAAGACATACCTTTGCTTCCCTTTTGCCTTCTCCCATAATTCTAAGGCCTCCCCAGCCATATGAAACTCTGAGTCCATTAAACCTGTCTACTTTATAAATTACCCGGTCTTGGGTATGTCTTTATTAGGAGCATGACAGCAGACTAGTATATGGTACCTCTATGAGTCTGAAAGAGCTACATTGTTACTAAATTTGGGATGCCCTCAAATGCAGATATGGCTGCAGTGACCAAGGGTTGAGATTACAACATCCCACATCCCTTTAAATACCTAGAAAACCTTCCCAAGAAGGATGGGTACAAACAAGCCCAACTGTGAAGGCTACAATAAATATGTAATTTTTCAATGCCCAGAAAATGACAAATATCTGTAAGCATCAAGACTATCTAAGAAACAAGACCCCATCAAATGAACTAAATTAGGCACCAAGGCACCAATCCTGGAGAAAAAAAAATATGTGACCTTTCAGACAGGTAATTCAAAATAGCTGTTGTGAGGAAACTCAAAGAAATTCATGATAATACAGAGTAGGAATTCAGAATTCTACCAAATAAATTTAAGGAAGATATTGAAATAATTAAAAATAATCAAGTGGAAATTCTGGAGTTGAAAAATGCAATTGACACACTGAAGAATGCATCCAAATATCTTAATAGCAGAATTGATCANAAGCAGTAATTCCAGAGTTGAAAAATGCAATGGACAGACTGAAAACTGGATCAGTATTTTAATAGCAGAATAGATCAAGCAGAAGAAAGAATTAGTGAACTTGAAGACAGGCTATTTGGAAACACATAGTCAAAGAAAACAAAAGAAAAAAGTATGAAGCTCACCTACAAGATCTAGAAAATAGCTTCAAAAGGGCAAATCTAAGTTACTGGTCTTAAAGAGGAGGGGTAAAATGTTTAATCAAAGGAATAACAGAGAACTTCTCAAACATTGAGAAAGATATCAATATTCAAGTACAAGAAGGATACAGAAACACTAAGCAGATTTAACCCAAAGAAGACTACGTCAAAGCATGTAATAATCAAATTCCCCAAGGTCAAAGATAAAGAAAGAATCCCAAAAGCAGCAAGAGAAAAGAAACAAATACCATGCAATGGATCTTCAGTATGTTTGGCAGCAGACTTTTCAGTAGAAACCTTACAGACCAGGAGAAAGCGGTATAATATAGTTAAAGTGCTCAAAGAAAATACTTTTACTCTAGAATAGTATAACTAATAAAACAAACAAACAAATGATTGAGAAAATATATTTCAAGACAAAAAAAATACATAAAACGAGGTAAAGAAGGTCATTATATAATGATAAAGGGATCAATTTAGCTGGAGGATATAACAACTATACGTTTATATGGACCCAATACTAGAACACCTAGATATATCAAGCAAATATTATTTGAGCTAAAAGGAAAGATAGACCTCAATACAATAATAACTGAAGACTCCAACAGCCTACTTTCAGCATTGGACATATCGTCCAGACAGAAAATCAACAAAGAAATATCAGACTTAATCTGCACTATAGACCAATGAAAACACAACGTACTGAAATCTACGGGATACAGCAAAACCACTACTAAGAGGAAAGCACTAGTTAAATCTATAAGTACCTCTACCAAAAAAGTAGAAAAACTGCAAGTGAACAACATGGAAATACAACTTAAAAAATAAGAAAAGCAAGAGTAAGATAAAAAAAAAACAACCCCAAAGTTAATAGAGAAACAATAAAGAACAGAGCAGAAATAAGTGAAATTGAAATGAAGAAAATATAAAAGATAATGAAACAGAAGATGAACAAAACTGACAATGCATTAGCCAGACTAAGAAAAAAAAAGACTACCCAAATAAATAAAATCAGAGATAAAAAAAAAGCAGACATTATATGTTTCACATCCAGGAGAGAGAGGAGTCACTAATCGTAGGATGAAAAATGTCATAAACAACGATTATCAACAACTGTCATACCTCCCATTTATTTCCGTAAAAGCCCATTTATCTTTCCCCTATTAAGCTTAATTGTTCTTCCCATAGAAGCCTCTTCTACTTTTCTCCCTTTTTCTTATTAAGTTGGGATAGAAACTCTTATTTCTAGCTATTCAGGGAAGCACTTATTTTGTACACTACCACACACATGTGAGTAAACTTTGTCTTTTCTCCTATTAATCTGTCCATGGTTAGTTCATTCACAGGTTCCCAACCACTCTAGTCTTAATGGTAGGGGAAAAGTTCTCCTCTCAACAGTAGTGAAAACAGATTAAATGCCACTATATAGAAAGCAGTTTCAAAAGGAAATACAGAAGCCAGTTGGGCATAAGAAAAAAGACTATAAAATATGTAAAGACCAAGAGACATGCTGGCAGGAGAGTCCTACTTGATAGAAGCTATGAAAGAAATTAGGGGAGAGAGAGAGAGAGAAGACAGAGAGAACCATTGGAAAAGAAAAGTAAAGGAGCTTTACTTTATAAACTCCGGCTTATATACCCTGTACTAGAGGGATAGAGAATGAACTTTATCCTGTGTCCCGAAGAGTTAAAACTAAGATATTCTAACTTCCTGGCATTTTAAAGGCCACAGATTAATTTGACTCTCCACCACCTTTCCTCCCCCACTTCAGCTGCTGTTCCTAGAGTTAACACCCACACTGCCCATTTATCCATACTGCAACTCACAACAGTTCTCCTTCAGGTTGTTCAACTCACTTTCAATGCCTCCCTGACTGGCAGTCCTTCTGTGGTACACATATTATTAATACCAAGAGAAAGCATTACTTGTACAAAATGCCCAAGTATAATTGATTACACTTGGCTTGTTTCCATTAAAAAAAAAGACAAGGCAATTGACTTTCACTTTTCTTCCAACTACATTCTTGCATAAATAAAGCTTTTCTTGGTAGCCCTCAATATGAGGCAAAGCATGGTGCATATTTACTCGGGATAGTGAACTCTTTGTTTCAACTGCTTCCAAGGCAAATACATCTGGCTCCAACTTCTGCAAAGTTAAGCAATTAATACAAGTGTCAGATAAATGACATCAAAATCAAGCCTCAGTTGAATACAAATGGACAAAAACACAGAGTGCCTTTGATATTTAATAGAACAAGCCTCAAAGATCACAAAATGATGAGTTCCGTTATTAGCAGTGATTAACTCTGACATTACAATTAACTTTTGTTTCACATGTATGTCATGGAAACGTCTTTGTATATGAATATTTTTACAGTTGTGTTAGGTATTAATGTCATAGATTTCTTCCCTCTCACCGTCTCTTCCTCTTTCTCCTCCTCCTATTTTCCTTCCTCCTTTCCTCCCTCTCTCTCTCACTTGCTCTGTGAATTTTATCAAAAAGTTCTTCATTCTAATTTGTGGGACCCAACAAAAAATGAAAAAGAGGAGCCCCTTGTTCAAAAAGCAGGAAAAATGTGCCATTAAACATATTTAAATATAAAAATTTTTTTCCTTTAAAATATCTATACTAATGTAAAAGGATAATGATGATACATGAATACCACCATACACTTAGAACTTGCAAAAAACACCACACTCTGCTTCATAATAGAGCATTGTTTCTATTAATACAAATATAAATGCTTATCAAATAAAATGACCTTAAGTAGAAGAGATCATGGGAAAATGACACCCCAACACAGAGAAGACAGACCACTCTGGCACACATGGAATGAGGGCAGCAGGGACTCTGCCCATGCGCCCTTCCTTCCGTCTCTTTCCCTTAGTGCAGACAACTAGGGCAAAGGGCTCCCTGCAATGCCATCCAGGAGGACTGGCTTTCTTAATGGGAGAAGAGAGGGCTGAGTTCCTATAATTCACTTGGGGATGATGACCAGGCTACCCAATTTTGGCTATTCTCCCTACCTGAGCCTAAAGCCTTCTGCTTGCAAACTTAGACCTCAGGTCTATACCCTTGTAAGAGGAGAAAGAGGAGGGTAAGGTAAAAGCCAGGAGGGTGGGAAGAAGGAAATTTGCCTTGATGCAGCCCATGAAGATGTGTCTTCTGCTGTAGGCAGCTCAGCAGTACTCAGGTAGCAGAGACAGAGATGGCATGAAGAGTTTCTGTGAGACAATAGGAGACCATGGTTTTTGGCCCACACATCTGCAGTAACTGAATTTCTCAGGCTCAGCTAGAGTGCATGGGGGTCTGTGGAAGTGGCTTATTTTCAGAATAACAGTAGCAGAGTTACCTGGGTTAAGTTACAGCATGGCCTAAGTGAAAAACTACTATGTTGCTATGAGAGGAATTGAATTATTCACCAAAAGATAGAACGGACAAGGGAAATGTGGCACATATACACCATGGAATACTATGCAGCCATAAAAAATGATGAGTTTGTGTCCTTTGTAGGGACATGGATGAATCTGGAAACCATCATTCTCAGTAAACTGACACAAGAACAGAAAATCAAACACCGCATGTTCTCACTCATAGGCGGGTGTTGAACAATGAGAACACATGGACACAGGGAGAGGAGCATCACACACTGGGGTCTGTTGGGGGATAGAGGAGAGATAGTAGGGGGTGGGGAGGTTGGGGAGGGATACTATGGGGAGAAATTCCACATATAGGTGACAGGAGGATGGAGGCACAAACCACATTGCCATGTATGTACCTATGCAACGATCCTGCATGATCGGCATATGTACCCCAGAACCTAAAGTACAATAAAAAAATAGAAAGGATTTGGCTAATTTGTTATAAAAGCAACCAGGAGAAAAAAGTCTAGGGGTAGATACTGAGGATGCATGAGCAGGGAGGGAAGATTATCAAACCTGTAGATATTGATTGATTTGAGTTTATTGATATGAAGGCACTCTATTGTGCTTCAGGATTTAATTTCCTGGCAAAACTAGGAGAACAAAAATGACTTATATTACATACTAGCTACATTTGGCCCTTGGTTACTCCAGTGCTCATTCACTGGACTCAAAAATAGAGTAGCACTCATGACAGGAAAGGAAGCTATGCACCAGCTCCACATCCTTTGCTTCCTTCACTAAGGCTAATGTAGCTGCTGCTGTTGCTGAATATCTGATCTTCAAACAACAGTGACCAATACTAAGCATGGACTCCACCTCTTATCTACCACCCCCAGTATAGGGATATCCCATGAAGGAACCAACCAACCAATTACTTGGTAGGAAATTGATTAAGTTGGACCCCTACCGTTTGAGAGTACAGCAGTACAAATGTGGGCATTATTAGTCTAACTAGTGTTTCACACTTACTTGGACAGATGCGTGTTTGGCTTATGGGTTTGCCGTCTCTGCCTTTTTAACACCATATCTGAGTAAAAGGCATAAAAACCATTAGATTATCAATGAGATAGCTTTGGATTAAGAGTGAAGAAATGAACAAATAACCACAGGACCCACTAATGCAACCATATACCATATCATATAGCCTCTTAAAGTCTCAGCTGAGGTGTCTGCAAGGTTGGGGCATCATCTTTCAAAATGTGAGGTAAACCTCCAACTAATGGCCATTAGATGATGTTGTTTCCAGATAATTAGAATGCAGTCTGAAAACCAAAGGGTGTTTCTGCAGATCATATGCGGCAAAAAAGAAAAAGAAAGAAAACCAAACTGTTAACATAACAGTGGTCCCTCTTAACATCACTGCTAGTGACCATTTTGGGTAACACGATCTCTCTGTTCCTAAAATTTTAGATACTGCTAGATTAGAAGGTCTAGTTCCCAGAATAGGAATTTTTTTTTTTTTCTAGGAGATGCAGTATGGATTTTAGTAAATATAAAGCTCAGTATATCACCTGGCCATTTTAGTCTCCAATGCTAGTAGATGAGCAGACAAAGAAAACATTGTACTTTACAGCCAATGTAATTTTCCTGATTATCATAAAAAAATAAATTGATACCAAATAAAGGGGTCAAGAAGGTACATGTTTGGGCCAGGCGCAGTGGATCACACCTGTAATCCCAGCACTTTGGGAGGCCAAGGCAGGCAGATCATGAGGTCAGGAGTTCAAGTCCAACCTGGCCAACATAGTGAAACCCCATCTCTACAAAAATTAGCTGGGCATGGTGGTGGGCACCTGTAACCCCAGCTTCTCAGGAGGCTGAAGCAGGAGAATCGTTTGAATCTGGGAGGCAGAGGTTTCAGTGAGCCAAGATCATGCCATTGCACTCTAGCCGGGCTACAAGGCAAGACTCTATGTCAAAAATATGTCTAGAGGGTTAGACTTCTAAGGAATGAAGGCCTGGTTTACCCATTGGGCAAGCAACCTAGACTAGTAGAAGTGCTGAGAGTGAGAGAAACAAAGATTGGGTTGTAAAGGAGTGAGATAACAACAGAGTTTACAAGTTATGGGCTAGGGGCTGACTGCAGCTGTAGGCAAAACCACAACTTCACTTTTGTGTTTGTTTCCTATTATTTTTAAGAACTTTTAATTTTGAAATAACTCTCTAGACCTGTGAGAGAATTAAAAAACAAAAAGGAGAAATAAAAAGAAATAACTTCCCAATCATCTTGCAGAATCAGTGACCAAACATAGTGAAATCAAAGTGGAACATAAGTGAATCAGAAGGGTAAAAGGAGGGGACCACAGAAGACCCTGTCATGGTACTGCTAGTTTCCCCTTAGCACTTACTGCTGTCATTTAACTTCTTAAGGAAACACTCCAAGGCCATTAACTGTGTTGAGGAAGATATTCAGCCACAAGATGGGAATTGCTGGGGTGCTGAGGAATTAATACCCTCAAAAACACTCCTCAACCAATGATGGATGAGAGTTGAAGGATAAATGCCCCAACTTTCTAGTCCCTCTGCTGGGGCAACTGTCAGGGATGAATTACACACTCTTTCAGAGGCCCCCATCAGGATTGAACTTTAGCAGACAAAAGCAGTAATCTGCTCACTAATGCACATTAATTTCCTTTCTTCCCCTTGCTGACTCACTTTCCTACTCTCCCACCAATGTTTCCTTGAATAATTTGTCAAACAAAACACTTTTACTCAAATCCTTTTCTCAGGATCTGTTTCTGGGGAAGCCAACATGACAAACTCTTGCAGAAGCATAGGAGGACTATCAATCCACATAAAAAGCAATTGAAGGATATGTATCAGAAAAGGTATTATTTTTTTGTAGAGAAATTAAAATATTTATATATTTCTATTAACTGAATTATTAAGTATAGAAAAATGAATATAAAATATTATAATTATGTGAATTAATTTTCAATATTCAAAGAAGTTTAAAGAGATATTAAGAAAAGGTTAATATAATCTTTATTGAAAGGATCTAAACAGAAATATTAAATGTGTTCAGAGTAGGAGAGTTCTTTTATGAAAAAAATGTATGTTTTAGTTAAATATATGCTTTGTATCTTATTCTTTTGTCAAATCGGGAAAATTAATGATTTGTATAATTGTTGATAAAGTAGAAATTATTGGCATGAATCATTGACATGTTTCTAAAATTTCTTATAAAGTATTTTTCTCTATTACTAGCAACCAATATGTTGGACATAAAACAATACTTAAATTAGACTCTACTAAATAGTGTCAGGATAGAAAACCCACTATTAATCACTTCTCATTCATGTTTTTTTTGTTTTGTTTTGTTTTGTTTTTTTGTGGGAGCTATACACACAGTGTTTCTTTTTGGAGGCTTATGTTCCTCTAGGCTATAAAGCTTGTTTGTAGCATGTGGAGCATCTGCTCTAGGCTCAGGGTCTAAAAAGGAGTCCTTATACAATAACCTAAAATACAGATTTTACCAAAACCCTTATGGTAAGTCTGATGCTAAGTCAGAAAGGATGCACCTGTTGAAGGACACATATAAGATGAAACACACAAACAAAGATCTGTAAGAATAAAAAGGGGTGGCATTAGGAAGTATTTGAGATAGCATAACTGGAAGCAGATAAAGGTGATCCCTCATATATGTAATTTTTAAAAATTCTTTCAACTTTTAGATTCAGGGGTTACATGTGCAGATTTGTTATGTGGGTAAAATTTGTGATGCTGAGGTTTGGGGAACGAATGGTCCCATCCCTCAGGTGGTGAGCATAGTACTTGATAGTTTTTCAGCCTTTGCCCCCTTCCTCCCTCCCTGCTCTAGTAGTCCCCAGTGTCTATTGTTGTCATGTTTATGTCCATGGCTTCGCATCCACTTATAAGTGAGAACATGTGGTATTTGCTTTTCTGTTTCTGCGTTCATTCACTTAGGATAATGGCCACCAGCTGCATCCACATTGCTACAAAGGACATGATTTCATTCCTTTTTAGGGCTGCATATAATTTTTACATTGAGAAAAAGGACAAAAATATTTCAATGTAACATAGAAGGCAACTTTTCTGAAAATAAAAATAATTGCATTTGTCAATTGAAAGAAAAATATAGGTCCCAAAAAAATTTGATATGTAAGTATTAACACCAAGACATACCCTGAAATCAAGTCATGCAATGGTTGTGCAGGATCTGGATTTTATGCAAAAAAAAAAAAAAAAAAAAAATGTCATGAAAAGGGCTGTGTCTTAGTTTGCTGGGGTTGCCATAAAAAAACACCACAGACTATGTAACTTAAATAACAGAAATTTATCTCACAATATGGAGGTTGGAAGTCTAAGAACAAAGTGTCAGCAGGTTTGGTTTCTCTTGATGTCTCTCTCCTTGGCTTCCTGATGGCCATCTTTTCTCTATGTCCTCATGAGGACTTTTTTCTGTGAGTGTGAATCCTTGGTGTCTTTCTTCCTATAAGGATGCCAGTCATATTGAATTAAGGGTCCCACCCCTATGACCTCATTTAACCTTATTTCCTCCTTAACAATGACATTGGGGGTTAGCACTTTAACATGAATTTTGAAGTGAACACAATTCAGTCCACAATAAGCAGTCAAGAAAGATATCCAGTTTTCTATGAGAAGGTGACAGTAGGCTTGCTTCACATTGCTGCAGCAGCACTCAATGCTACGAGGCACCTTAGTAAAGCAAAAAAAAAAAAAAAAAAAAAAAAAAAAAAAAAAAAAAAAAAAAAATATATATATATATATATACACACATATATATGTGGATGGATGTTAATAATTTTATAATTAGGCAAGTTGTTTTCAAAGCATTTTAAGTCCTTTTTAACTTGCATAAACTGAGGTAAATATTTTTCCTGTGCCCTTCTTGAAAAAAAATTTAAGCATAAATTTCACCTGAGAAACCAATGGAAAATCATAGTTAAAATCCATAGACATTTAGACTACATAGTCACATAAGTAAAAGAACTATGTTTAAATAACTATTAGGATTATAACTACAAACTATAAGAAGCCCCAAAGTGGTTAAAAAATTATTTACCATATATCTAAGGCTTAGAAAGGAATTCAGTGACAGATTCTTCTTTAAATTAAATTGATAAGAAATTACCCATGTGCAAGAATTCTTATAATAGCACTAATCATGTACCTGTAACTAAAAAGTATCCAAATGCCTCTCAATGGCAATAAACAAATACGTTGTACTGTATTCAAATAATGGAATACGATACAGCAATGAGAATAGATTACTATAAGTAACAGTATAGGTAAATCTCACAAATAATAAGAGAAAAGCCAGACACAAAACGTTGCATAGTATCTTATTTGATTTAAAAATAGGCAAATTAATGTAGATATTAGCAATCAATATAGGATGTAGAGTTTTAAAAATGGGCACAGTGTAGGGTTTCTTGGGTGCTGGTTTTTTTTTTTTTTTTTAAATCTGGTTGCTGGTTTAATCTGGATGTGCACACTCATTTTCTGCAAAGGCATTGACCTATACACTCCGGATCTGTGTATTTTTATGTATGTATGCTGCATTTTAGAAAAGTTCAAAGAACTTGTGTTGAAGGCAACCTTAAAACACCTGTTCAGTACAGAGCAAATGAATTTTTTAACAATCAAAAACCAGGTAAGGATTGGGAAAATTTAGTTATATAAGACTGGTAGTAATCATTTTTAACCCTATTTTTAAGTCTGAAAGAGATACTGGATTAAGAGATATACTCCAAAATAGTTGCTTTTAGAGACCAAAATATTGACTAAAATAAGAGTTATTACAGTCTATCTTTTATTAATAAGTAAAGACAAGACATAAGGCTAAAACTACGGAGGACAGATAATATGGGGGAAGGAAGCATACCAGAGGAAACCTGAGTCCTTGAAAGATTGAAATATCTTGGGAAAGCAGTGATTCAAAGGACCTCTTGCAGACTGATAATCAAAGAGGTCATTGGGGAATTTAAGAGGAAAATTTTCAGCTAAAGGAATTAACTTCTTGACACACTTGTGACTTAAATGTTTTGCTCACATTCCAGGTCCAATCAAACACTAAGACCTGTTTTTTCTACATTTTTAAAATCTTTGTAATCCACTGCTTCTTTATGACTGTAGTGTCTTTACCTTGGTTCAGGGCAATTGCACTTGAATTACTGCACACTTTTTCCTTTGCTCTTGTGCGCTTTCAAAATCTTATCCATGGCAAATCAAAATATTTCTGAAACCTGACCATGTTAAAGTTTATCTGAGCCCTGTGCTCCTAGAAAATAGATACAAGTTAGGAGTCCTCCCACCGTTTTGTATTCCATAATATGGTTTACTGCAAAGAACCACTCTTCCCCATGTAACTTATATACAACTCACAGCTGCTCCCTTTGTTTACCTATGACAATACGACACACAGACACATAGAGTCTCTAAATTCCCATTCTTTGTCTCATATGTGTGATTAGCTGAATTTTTGTACTCACTGACTAATCTGAACAAAATGCCTCCTAACATCTCTTGATCAAAATAGTTAAGCTTCTCTCCGCAGATCCATAAGTTTTGACCCATCATTAGCACTAAGCCAGCATACAACCTGTCCATAATAGTCCCTCCCAGTAGTAGACTATCCTCAGGGAAAACATTCTCTGATCCACTATCCAGTCATGCCATTTTCATCCAATCATCTTGTTTTCTCATACCTGATTGTTTTTTAGCCTTGTTAACAACTTCCTATAAAAGTGTTTTTTTTTCTGCCTGAATTTTGAAACATTTGAAGATGGTGTGGTTGGAGCTGACTTCTTACTGCAATAATCTCTCTGCTCGTATTGAAATAGTCTGCCTTCTCATATTGTAATAATCTTTTGAATAAGGTCTCTGATTACCTAAATCTGGATTTAGACATGTCAAAACCTGATCATACCATCTCCCTATTTAAAACCTGATTGTCTTTTTACAGTTTTTAAGATAAAGTCCAAATTTCTTTTGTTTACCAGGCGCTTCATAGGCTAGTTTATCTCATGCCTATTCGCCTTTAATCCTGTCTCTTTCCACTCCTAAACCACCTCTCTTGCTATGGCCCTTTATTAAGCCATCCTGTATGTCTGTTCAGTTATTTAATTTATGTTTTATTTGGAATGTAGACTTTTCAACTCTCTGTCTCCTTGCCTTGCCTTAGCCTTTCTGGTTTTACTTATCCCTCAGGCCTCAGGTTTGATGCTCCCTCATTCAGGAGACCATCTGTGATCCATCATTTAAGGGCTTGGTATTCCTTTACGTTCTTTTAAAAACTTCTTATATTCTCCCTCTCATTGTAGCTGCTTCTTTAACAACCTTTTCTATCATGAGACTCTCTACCTTAAGAAGACAAAAACGATGTGCTTTTTACTGTTGCATCAATAGTATCTATCACATAGAAGACATTCAATGTCAATTGTATCTGTACAATTGTATTAATGGAAGGAAAGAATGAGTTGATGGAGAAGCAGAGGTCAGAATATTGAATCTGCCATCAGCAAAGAACAGTTTATTAGTACTATTTTGGTTACAAATATCAAAAACCGAATTGTTAGAAAAAGATGATGGTTACTGATCTCATAAGAAAATTAAGATAAGGGACATTTGAATTAGTTAAGGCTCTCTCAGTTTCCGGAAACGCAACTTTAGCCAAAACTGTTTAGGCTAGATTTAGCTTTAGGTGAAACTTAAGTGAAGAGCTCAAGTGATTCATAATCTGATCTCTCATTATCTCCAGTTTTTTACTGTTTTCTTCTTTGTCAAAGCCTCAGTCTCAAGCCCCATTGGGTGGTAAGATGTGGGCAATGGAGCGTCCTCTCATCCCAACTCCTCGATGATCAACATCCAGAGCAGTCTTTGTTGTTGTTGTTTTCTAGTGGTTTACATAAAAGTTCTGAAACCTACTATGAGGTAACAGAACAAAGTCATGTGTGCTCTCTGAACCAATCACTGTGATGAGCAGAATGTAATTCCATTTTTGACCTAAATTTATGTTACACTCATCCCCGCATGTGAAGGTGAAGCCATGATTAAACTTCAAAATTAAGGTGGGAGAAAGCTAAATCTCCATCCTAACACTAGTCCTGCCGCTAAATTAGCACCAAAAACAGCAGAGGCAAAGGCCAAATGATTCCTACGGGAGATGATAAAGATGAAGCCGGGACAAAAAAAGCCTAGAGCCCAAATGCCCTCAGGACATGCTTTCCCCACCTGTGCCACACTCAGCACTGTTGCTTTCTCCACAGAGCAAGACTGTGGCTCATAGTTCACTCTCCTTCTTTCTACTTCAACATATGTGACTACACATTAATATTTTAACGCCTGAAAATTTATTAAAGATTTATTTTCTTTTCCACAATAGTGAATATTTTATTGCATTTTCAAACGGAAAGTGTAAAAAATACGTTACTATAGTAGTTACAGGATAACCATAGGAAACAAATACCCAAATCCAATTAGTGGGCCATTAAACACTTGTCACACATGGCAACAATGCTAATCAAACTTGTCTTAGAGAAAATATAAAAACTAAGAGGAAATTAAAATGTCCCAATACACAGTAGAGAACATCTACCACACTAATTTCTCTGTAATGCCAAATATATGACCCTGAAAAAGTCAGAAAAAGTAATAGAATTTTTCAAATAATACATGGTGCTTTTGGTACAATTTTTAAAAATTGTTATGTTTTTCTGTTCAAACCATATTTAATCCTGAGTTTATGGAACTCTTTTCCCTATCTTTCTTTATCTGTCCAAGTGCATGAAAGAATTCCCTGTAAATAGATTTTAACTGCAATTAACAGCAAATTAATCCTTCCCTCTAGGTAATCCACATTGCCTCATCAAACCAGAAAACAGTTTAAACCTGGCCTGCTTCTAACTGGAAGCCACATTTTAAGAACTTACTGTGAAGAACAGGAAAGCCTCCAATAGGTGAGTGTACCTAAGGTAATTTGAATATGGGTGAATACAGGAACAAATTCCCAGGCTCTGTTACTCTCTTTGTTGAAACCCATTCTTTTGGAAAATCATTTTCTTTAGCCATTGGACAACAAAATGCATTGTCAAGAAATTTTATAGCAATAATTATAAAAGATGTCCATTTGAACCCATTGAGGTCTCATTGATTTTATAACACCCAGCAGACCTCCCTGCAGGAGAACACTATATTTATGTGAGCAATATATGCGAGAATTGAGATCGTAAAATTAAATGACCACATAGAACTGTCATTTATATGATGAGCGCCTACATATGTGAAGGCTGGTTTATTTTGTAGTGTTGGGTTGCGTTAAATGGTCCACTCTCAGTGAATGTTTTTAATCACGCATTTCTTCACGCTTTCTGCAATATTACACTTGAAGGACTGGTAAGCAGTTTGCTATGAAATGCTAAATGGTTACTGGAACTGCTATTCTGACAGAAGAGCTCACTAAAATAGAAGTACAGTACATATTGTATGCAATTGTTTTATGAGAGACATTATGGTTACTAGAATAACATTTCACCATTACCAACTGCTGAGAGAAAAGTCATTAAGATATTTGGCAAGCCAGCGCAATTTTTCAACAGAGCTATAGTACAAGACCTTAGAACAGCTTCCATAGAGAGAGGCTGGCTGCCTCACAAGAAAAAAAAAAAAGGAATCAAGTCTCAAGTTTTCAACATTGTTTTATTTATAGTTGTTTATTTTCAGAGTCCATTGGAAAAGTTACAAGACATGTCAGGTATGTCAGGAGAAAAATAGCAAATGCTTACGTGTAATATATATATATTTCACAAGCATTTTCTGTATATGTGCATGGGGCGTGTGTGTGTGTGTGTGTGTGTGTGTGTGTGTGTATAAGATTAACCTGTTGTGATAAATCTTACAACAAATTCAGTGTGTTAAAGCTCAACTTTTCCCAGGGAATTGCCTTTGTTCAAAGATTATTGTATACACTTTTAACATTAAATTTCTCATTGCTGTGTTTTTTATAAGAAGAAGATATTCATAGATGGGACGGGTGAGAATAGGAATTAGTCTGAAAACACGTCATCCAATAGAGGAAAATAAGCAGTTTGCTGTGAACATTTAACATTTCCTACCATGTATTAGTGGTAAAAAAAAAAAAAAAAAAATCATAACAGCTTTAGAAATGTTTTGCAAATATATATGCCCAAAATATATAAACACACATGTTTGTGTGTATTTGTGTCCATATTATGTATACGTATAAAATATATGCACAGTAGATAACTTTTTGATTGCTAAACCAACAAAACTTGCCACTTGCTTCTGCCAGTGCCACTTTTTTATGCTACTTCTTTATAACTCATTTCATCAAGAAAAAATACCAGCATAACCAAAAGCAATTATACTTTGAACTGTTTCTAAAGCAACAAACATAGAGCCAAATTGGAATTATTTAGTCAGATACATGAATATATATGAATAATCGTGAAGGCAAACCTAAGCTAACTTTCTCATCACTGCTATGGTCCCTTTAGTAAGTAGCATACAACCTTAAATGGAGCACTTAGTAATTATTAGCTGGATGAATATTCAGAGAAAGAATGCTGAATATTTGATAAACAATAGTGTTTAATAAGTATTTTAAATTACCCAGAAAACTGAATTCCATTTCTGTATATTCAAGACTTTTGACTCCAAAGAGAAAGGTCCTGAGTTTCTCATAAAAGTTGTAAAGGAAAAATAAAAGCTATGTAGTCTATTCAGTTACAAAAAACTCAACTCAGTTGAATTAAGCAAATTTTTTATTCTTTAATGTTTTGTGCATGTAGAAAAATCCAAAGTAGGAGCTAAATGATGAAAACTCATGAACACAAGGGAACAACAGACACTGGGGCCTCCTTGTGGGTGAAGAGTGGGAGAAGGGAAAGGAGCAGAAAAAAATAAATGTGGGGCACTAGGCTTAGTACCTGGGTGATGAAATAATCTGTGCAACAACCCCCTCACCAATGACACACATTTACCTGTATGACAAACCTGCACATGTATCCCTGAACCTAACATAAAAGCTTAAAAAAAATCCAAAGCATATGTAACTTGTAGAATGATGATGTTTAAATTGCTCATCATAGCTAGGAGTGATTTCTATCAAGATCTCTATGACTTTTTTTCATAACCCACTTTTTCTCTCTCCAGCTACTGATAATAAAATTCATGAATATTATTTAAATAAGTGTAGAGATCACCTTTTTTTTTTTTTTTTTTTACAAAATTTTGGACAGCACCAAGGTGACAAGGAAGAAATTGTTCTTGATGGAGATAATTTTTTCTAACAAGGAAATGAAGTAAACCCTTAACTGCTGATCTTTCAATAATCTCCATTTCATTCATGCACTTTATTTCATATAAACTATTATAGTATCTTATACAGATGGTATAAGGATGACCTATTTTATTTAAAATTAACAAGTTTCTTTACCTACTCTGCTGTATCCCATGATAACTACATTTCTTCCCAGTGGAAGCCAAAATGGCCTGATATAGTCACTGACTTTCTATAACTAGAAATTTGGATGTGGTGGAAAGAAGGGGAAAGAGACTGGAAGAGCTGAGGCACGTTGTCCTTTGGTTCTGCTTCTCCCTTTGTTCAATCTTCAGATTGAACCCAGATCCAACTACATATTAGTCTGTAAAAATTCTAAAACCTGTACTCACTGTAGAGCTCATTCCACTATGCCATGTGGAAGCAGAAAGGAGTTAACACCACTCTACCTTAAAAGCTCTAGCATCATTTTTTCTTTTTCTTGTTTTTTTCTCTTTCTTTTTCCCTTTTCTTTTCCTTTCTTTCTTTCTCTTTTTCTTTCTTTTCTGCTTTCTTTCTCTCTTTCACTAGTATCTCCTAGCATTATAAGTGGTATATGGACGGTTGTATTTGAATAAATTAATAGATAAATTAATATACAGATGAATAAATTAAATAATTGGAGTAAACAAATGAGTAAATAAATAGTTTCAATTACTGTTCTATAATACATTTCCTACATTAAGCACATAAACTTAATTACCTTGCAATGGAAAATATTTATAAGGATATTATATATATTTTCATATATAGGTATTGAAGGTGTTATTCATATTTCATAAGAAAAAATATATCATAGCACAGAAAACTTTAAAAATTCAGTGCAAAAGGCATTGCCTTTGCAAAACTATTAAGGATTTCTTTTTTCTAGTGGAGTGGCTGACACCTTAAAAATGCTGAGCAGCAGCCCTTGTAAAACAATTTTAACAAAATAGATAACTTCAGTTTAAGGAGAACTGTGAAAATTTGCTTGGTAAACAAAAGTCTTATTTTTTAAAATTTTTTCGAGGCTGTGACCCTGGGGAAAGCTTAATTAAACTCAATGAAGAAAAAAATTAAATTGTAAAAGTTGAATAAGTCAAAATATAAAATATTCAATTATTATTGCCTGTGGGGTTTATTTTGTGAATATTTTATCCACAGTCTATACTCAGCTGCTTCTCCTTCCCATCTTTTAAGGACTGCCTGGGGAATAAACCCACATTTCCTCACTCAGTTGCTTGACTTCCTTTTAGTCTTCTTATAATTTATTAAATGATGTTTTTAGAAACATAAGTACTTCAAGTTTTCCTTCTTGCTGCTTTGTGTGTTGTTCCTTTCACCCACAAAATTGCTGCAATTAGTGATATAAAAAGGATCCATTAGGGCATCAGCCCATCCTTTGGGGTTTTGGCTATAATTGTTTCTTTCATGGAAGTGCCTCCAGTCCTGCCTCAAATACACAGTATTGAATGTCCCAATATGACATAACTCTCTTAAGATATAGGGGATTTTATTTTATTCAGTATTCAGAAACCCCAGAAGTGGTTCTCATTCATGTTACAATTTCTAAAATAATAATGTAGACATCAAAGTTTATCTCATTACTTTTGTACTATGTACCTGTTCATGAAATGTGAGCCCAAGGTGAATACTGAATAAAGTTTAAAATGCTTTAAATATGAATAAGCTTATAAGGATTGAGTTTATGTTTAAATAAATGGCCTAAAGTTCAGATATGTATTAATGCTATATCAGCATTTTTTAAATCAACATACTGGTAGCCATTCACCTATCATCATGATTTATCCATCCCAACAACAGACTATGTGATTTTTCTAGTAAATCAGAAAAATCAAAAAAAGTTATCAGAAAGTGTTAGTCTCTGATGCATCTTTTTATTTTAAACATAAGAATATTTCTTTTAATGTAGAGGCTAACCTAAAACTATGAGAATTATTTTATTTTATTAACTAAGCCATACTTTACAGGTTGACAATAGTATGTTATTTAAGTTACAACTTGCTTTCAAATTTATATTTTGGATAACTTATTATTATCTCATATTTAATTTATTTAAATAGGAGGAAAAATGGTAATTATAATTACACATTTTATTCTACAGTACATCTTGATGTAAATTAATTAATTATATTCATACCTTCCACTCATATTTTGAATAATCTTTCTATATGTGGAAAAATTCTCACATTGTGTGTCTTCTCCCCAATATGGAAGGCAGAGCCAAAATTCTCTGATTCTCCAGCAATTGTTGCTCAGAAATATGACCTAAGCTATTCCAATCAGAATAACCCAGAGAAGACTGTTTTGGAGATTATCAACATGATGCTGGACACTGCACAGACCTTCTGTTTTATTGGTGTAGTTGGAACAAAAGTGTTCCACAAAGTAGCACTTGTAGAAACGAAGTGACATCCATGGTGTGGTAGTCTTAGTTTCAGAAAAATCACATACTTGGTCTGTGCTTCTCTGTGGTAGCTGTGGCACCAGGGAGGTTCCTTCATCAGGCCACGACAGCCTGGTTACGAGCATTGCTCCTGGCAAATAGTTTTAAATCTTCATCTTTCTAGCCATTTTGAAGATTCTCTAAGCCACCTAATATTTTTTAGTAAACTATTTTTTTGTTTGTTTGTTTAAATCAGCCAGTGTAGATTCTGGTGCTTGCAACTAAAAGGTCTAACTGATATAAAAGGTTCTCATTATTTTCATAAGACTACCAACGTTGGGACATTTTTTAAATTCTCTATGATTATAAGATTGGAAGAAAAATAAAGTAATATTCAATAAGTAAAATTTTTTTTCTGAAAATTTTTGAAACCTAGGTTATGATCTAATTTAATAGGCTATTGAATGGCCTGGTAGATCAGTAAAAGCCATAGAAAATGCTTAAGAAAGAATTCAAAATTAATGACATAATTACAGATAGACACTAGATTTTTAAAAACTGTATTAAAATTTCAAATTTCATTAACTCAGGAGTGAATTGGAAAATTTGTTCATATTCACTGTCTAAAATACAATAACTAGAATCCCTTGCCCAACAATAATGAGTAAATGTAAAGTGAGAGAAAAAGGAGAAATAATTTTAAAATATCAACAAGGTGGAAGTCTTGAAAAGACAACACATACAAATGACCTCAGGGAGTATGCTATAGTTTCCTTTTTCTAAAAAATATATCAATATTTAGTACCCATTTAAAGGAATAAAAGCGACAGGAGTACAAATGAAAAGTGTTCTGAAGAGTGACTCTGAATTATGAAATAGTATTTCATATGCCAGGGCAGTGAAGGTAGAATACTAATTTGGCACAACCAGTTCTTCTATTTTTAATTTACAGTCTGCACTGTGTCATTCATTCACTAATGCTTGAAATATATAGATGCCTGAGATAGCTCTTGTTCATCATGGCAACTCTTGACACTAAAACAGTAATGTAATTATCCCCAAAGTAATAGACTATTACCAAATTGATTTATGTGCTATCTCCAGGATACTTTTAAATTCATAGCCTATTACATGAGTACCATGCAAAATTCAACTGAGAATTCAAAATTCTGAAAAAGGACATCTCAGCTACAAAAGTCACTGCAGGTTGACATTTGAAAAATAGGAAAATATTTAACAAAGAGAACCACACTTAATTGATTATTTACCCTCCCCAAATATAATGTTACTAAATGGCTGCAAGGGATAGCACAAGAAAAGAAAAAGCTATGCTCTGAATTTGGATACTCACATGAGCTAATATACTATTTAAATTAAATAAACCAAAGTGGCACTATTTTTCTAAAGTATGTCAGTTGATTTTGCCATTATTAAATTACAGACTTTATTCTTCAAATACTCCAAGATGGAAAATTCTCAGATGTAGTTTGAATTCAAGGCTCTTAAAAATGACAATATGAAAAAAAAGCACACCAATATTTACCTGCTTGATAACCTAATCATGATATCATATTTTATATGTGATATTACTCTTTATGTGATCTATTATATTTACTGTCAATGTACATTTGTGGGGCATGGTATGGTTTGGCTGTGTCCTCACCCAAATCTCATCTTGAATTGTGGTTCCCATAATCTCTGATAATTGAATCATGGAGTGGTTTCTCCCATCCTGTTCTGGTGATAGTGAGTTAGTTATCACGAGATCTGATACTTTTATAAGGTGTTTCCCCCTTCACTAGGCACAGATTCTTCTCTCTCCTGCCACCATGTGAAGAAGGACATGTTTGCTTCCCCTTCCACCATGATTGTAAGTCTTCTGGGTCCTCCCCAGCCATGCTGAACTGTGATCCAATTAAGCGTCTTTCTTTTATAATTTACCTAGTCTCAGGTATGTTTTTATTAGTGTGAGAATGGACTAATACAGGGAGATACTATGTTGAGATATTAACTGGTATATTTTCCCCATTCTATACTCACAGGCTCTTTCCTTTTTGCTCTAAAAGAATCTTTTAATTTCCTTATCACCACCCTCCACCATCATCCATAGCAGTTAGACTTGAAAGATACAGCATGGTTAAGCTGTATTATTGAAAGAAGTGTGGACAAATGGTTAAAAATGAAGATTCTTGAGCCAGACACTTAGAGCTGAAATGCCAGCTTTGTAAGTTGATAATCAAATATTTTTTGAGCAAGTTATTTAATTTGCCATGCCTCAGTTTCCTCAAGCAAAAAATAGGATTGTTGTATGGGTTATGTGAGTCCATATGAATAAATTGCTTAAAATAGCATCTGTTACACAGTAAGCATTAAATGTTCATTGGTATTAGTTGTTACTATGCTCAGAATTCACTGATGCAAGTAGCTAAACAGATCAAGCTACTTAGAGTTTTAACCATTCCTAAACACTAGATCAAAAGATGCCAGGCATAGAAGAACAAGTGTAGAGTTGGAATCATGCAAGGAGCATGGGAATATAAAAGTTTCAGAGCAAGCACCTCCCATCACAAGCTCCTGAGAGAAAGGTAGAAGCCAGGGCAGTCTGAACTCAGAAGTCAGCTCATTTCTGGCAATCACCCCATTTGGTCAAAAGTTTAATTGTTCTTTGAGATTCCATCTAGGACCCTGGTCTACACCCCAACCCCAATATTGTCAAACACACCCAGTAAACTAGGACTTTTGTAGAATCCTCCAGAGAGAATAATAAAAACTTGGAGTGAGAAGGTGGTGCCACACAGGGAAAGCCGCACCCTGCAGCAGGATGATTCTAAAGGAACATATTTATTGCCACATAATTATCGAATTTCTACTAGATTTCTGTTAGATATTTTCACAAACATTTTTTTTTTACTACGTATAGTTTCTACTAGATTTTCTCACATGTGTTATTTTACTAACATCTTCTCAAACTCAGGAGTACCATAATGTTTCAATTCTTCTTTCCTTAATGTAATGGCAAAGTCTGCCAAAGATATGTTTAAAATGAGTATAAAATGCTAGGCTTCCTGTAATAAAATAGGGCATTCACACATATAAAGGGAGCCCTGCAGTTAGAATTGGAAGACTTACATTTGAGTTAGCCCTGCTACCTACTAGCTAGATGATCTTGTCAAGCCACATAGCCATCTGAGACCTCAATCTCCTCATCTGTAAAATGAGAAATGCTGCATTTGTGACCTTATAGAATTATTTTGAGAACACAGTGACATAATAAATATGAAAGCATTTTAAAAACAGTACAGTATCCAATAATTATCAGGCATAAATCTGCAACCATATGTCAGCTGCTTTCTTCTTAATGCCCCATCATAACCTCAATATAAACTCATTCTATCCTGAGAAATGAACACTTTTATGCAGGAAGTTAGCTTTAAAGTTTGGCAGTAATAACAGGTAATTGTTTTTCATGGAATTTATTATTACTTTCTATAGAAAACCTTGTTTATAATGTTTAATGATTAAAATGACTCATTCCAAAATTTCTTAATAAAATAATTGGTAAAGGTAATGGAAAATAGTTGATGTGACTTACTTTGCTGTGTTATTTAGTTCAAGACAGAAAAAGATAATGTTAAAAATAAAAGGGTAGTCTTCTAGGATTCTAATGAAAAGAGGCCAAACACATATCTAACCCTTGTTTTGTATGGAAAACTGCAATTACATTGTCCCGAGTCCCCAACAAGGGGAAAATGAGCCCCCAAATTAACATCATAGAAATGGATGCCAATATATATTTTTCGTATTGAAAAGCTGAAAGGCAGGAAAATAATAGCTATGTTCCTCTCCTATTTCCTGATGATGACAGTGGTAGTGTATACTGACTACTCAAAAAGGTCAAATCAATTCAAAAGAGCTACTCTAGAAGATTTTTGCATGACTTCATTTCATTGTGTGATTGATATTTATTAGAGTCAAATCCTGATTAATTGAAAATTGATTATCTCATTTGTAAATTAGCTAGAGATTTTTTAAGGGTCTTTCTTACTCCCTCCAGCTCCTAAGTTTTGGTCATTTCACTGTCAGTTAGCCTCCCTGCTGAATGGTGGATAGAGAAAGTAAAAAGAAACACAAAATGTGCTTTATTGTGGCTTTGCAATCCTGACAAAGGCTCATAAGAGATAACTTGAAAGAATTCAGAATGGGTTATTTGTAGATTTTTATATTTCATTATGTTTGTGTTCTTCCTTAGTCTCATTTAATTAATAACATTTTATTTCCCTTACTGACAAATAGTAACTATAAAGGGTCAACTCAAATATATTTCAAATTCTATGAAAACATTTATCTAAAAGCAAATTAATGATACTTTAAAGCATCTTATTTTTGCTTTGTATTTTTAATTTTTTATTTTTTTATTTTTATTTTTATTTTTTTTTTGAGTCAGAATTTCACTCTTGTTACCCAGGCTGGAGGGCAATGGCGCAATCTCGGCTCACCGCAACCTCCGCCTCCTGGGTTCAGGCAATTCTCCTGCCTCAGCCTCCCAAGTAGCTGGGATTACAGGCACGCGCCACCATGCCCAGCTAATTTTTTGTATTTTTAGTAGAGATGGGGTTTCACCATTTTGACCAGGATGGTCTCGATCTCTTGACCTCGTGATCCACCCGCCTCAGCCTCCCAAAGTGCTGGGACTACAGGTGTGAGCCACTGTGCCCGGCCTGTATTTTTTATTTTTAATAAAAATACAGTTTTAAATTATAGACCACATCGAAGGATTTAAAAAAGTATATAAGTGGTATATAATTCTTCACATTCTATAATTAACTTTTTACTTGATTTCTAAAAAGATGTATCTATGTTAACACACACATACATACATTTTATTTATTTTGAAATACAAGTGTTATTCTGTTAGATGAATGTACAATATTTATCTGTTTTCCAATTGATGTACATTTTACCTGCTCCATTTTCTATGATTTTAAATTATGCTGCAATGATTATCCTAGTACATATCTCCTTACTAATTTCTATGAGGGTTTCTTTATGAGGAACATCCAGGGGTAAAATTCCTGTGTCATGAGATACATCAGCTTTACTATATACAAAACTAATCTCCAGAGAATCTGAACTATTTAACACTCCTGATAGGAGTATCTGAGAGTTTCTGTTTCTCTAACACTTGCTACTATAAGATCATTTTTCAGTTTTGCCAATGACAGATATAAAAGTTGTTTTATGGTTTTAATTTGCTTCCCTTGATTACTAGTATAGTTGAGCACATTTTTGTTCATTTATTGGCTATTTTTATTTTTTCTCCTGTGGATTACCTATTCATATCCTTTGGACATTTTCATTGGCAGTTGATAATTTCGTTTGTCACTCACGTGGGCTACAAATATCTTCCCTCAGTATGTGACTAATTTTTCACTTCATCTATAGTTTCTTTTGTGCAAAAAGTTTCACTTATTGTGCAGCAAATATATCACAATTTTCTTTTATAATTTGTGTCTTTTTGTGGTGTCTGGAGTAAAGAAATCCTTTCTTGTCTGAAGGTCATAAAGATATTATTCTATATTTTCCTCAAAAAGTTTTAAAGGACCTAATTTAACTTTTTCCATATGGATTAACAATTATCCCAACATCATTTATCTAACAGCTCATCCTTTTCCCTCATTTATTTGTAATGCTATGTCTGTCATACATTATTGTCATATATGAATGAATTACTTTTGAGGTTTGTTACATTCAGTTGGTCTATTTATTCATCCTGTATTAATATCTTTATTACTAATTTATTAAAATTTTTGTTATATGTTAGATCGTTTATTATTCCAGTTGTTCAAATTGTCATAGTGATTTTCAGCCATGTGATTTTGCATTCTTAGTTTTCAAGTTCCATGAAAAACCTCCAAAAGTTTATTTATTTAAATTATATTAGATTTTGAGATTAATCTGTGGTGCATCATCAAAGTTTTCCCAACAAACAATCATATGAACATAATTTTCCATTTATTCAGGTTTAAAAAAATAATCTCCAATAATTTTTCACCATCAGTTCATTTTGTATAGCTTTTTCT
>NW_016107345.1:8616134-8643241 GCF_001604975.1 Cebus imitator
GTGATCTACCCACCTCAGCCTCCCAAAGTGCCCCGATTACAGGTGTATTATTAGCAATGATATTGACTTTTGTATGCTGGTGACTTCCAATAATCTGTCCACAGAATCCCTTAAATCCTCAATGTAGGTATTCGTATAATTAACAAATAGGGACAGTTTTATCTCTTCCTTTGTGATTATTATTATTTCCTGGATTTATTTCCTTTCTTTTCTTCTTGCAATAATTTTTGAACATTGTGTAGACCATTATCTACTAGAAACCATGAGACTAGGCATCCTTCTCTGATTCCTGACCATATTAGTCCATTCTCACACTGCAAAAAAAAACTGCCTGAGACGGGGTAATTTATAAAGAGAAGAGGTTTAACTGACTCACAGTTATGCGTGGCTTGGGAGACCTCAGGAAACTTACAATCATGACAGAAGATGAAGGAGAGTTAAGGCACCTTCTTCACAAGGTAGCTGGACGAAGAAGTGCCAAGTGAAAGGGGAAGAGACTCTTATAAAACCATCAGATCTTGTGAGAACTTACTCGCTATCACAAGAACAGCATGGGGGAAACTGCCCCCATGATTCAATTACTTTCACCTGATTTATCCCTTGATATACAGGGAATATGGGGATAATGGGGATTACAATTCAAGATGAGATTTCGGGGGGGGACACAAAGCCTAACCATATCACTGACTTAATGGAAATGCTCATCATTTTCTTTTAGGTTTTTGGTAGGTAACTCCAGTAAAACTAGGAACATTCTTTTTTGGGGGTTTGGAAGGAGTCTTGCTGTGTTATCAGGCTTGAATGCAGTGGCACAATCTCAGCTCACTTCAATCTCTGCCTCCCAGGTTTAAGTGATTCTTTTGCCTCAGTCTCCCTCGTAGCTGGGACTACAGGAATGCACTACCATGCTTGGCTAATTTTTGTATTTTTAGTAGAGATGGGATTTTAACCCGTTGGCTAGGTTGGTCTCGATCTCTTGACCTCATGATCCACCCACCTTGGCTTCCTGAAGTGCTGGGATTACAGGTGTAAGCCACCACAATTGACCTCTTGTGAGTTTTTTTTTAAAAAATATCATGAATGAGTTTTAGAATTCACTAAAGGAGTTTTCAGCATTTATCTTCATATGGTTTATTTTCTTTGACTTGTTAATATTTTAAAGTAGCAGATCTTCTGAAGTTAAACTGTTTTTTTGTGTTTCAACATTCTAATTATGGTATGTTGATGACTGATTGATAAATTTGGTTTGGTAGTATTTTGGTAGGATAGTATCTTCAGATTTTTTGCATCCATTTGAATCAATATGTCTATTTTTAAAATATTCTCCTAATTACTATATCTAAACATTAATCTAGTAGTTTGTGTGCTTTTACTGTCCTCCAAAATGGTAGGTATACAATAACCATGTCTGGATCTGTTGAAAGCTTGGTAGAACTTATCTTTTCAGTTTAGTTTCTTTTGGAGTGGTTTTGTTCACTTTTTCATCATGAGGTTGTGACTATGCCTATTCTGTATCTCACCAGGTGCTATAAGCAGCTCTAGAACTTCAAGCAGCAAACCTCACTGGTTCCCTTTCTTGAGGGTGTATTTTAGATCCTGGAAACTTCCGCATACTGAGAACCTAATGTCAGGAAGGTCAAATCATCATCTGCTCTCCTCATAGCTTTTCCTTTCTTTTCTGTTACCTGCCACAAAAGATTGTGCCTTTGTATTTGAGAAAGGCCATGTCCTTCTGACTTTATTTTATATTTTACCCATCTTTGATAAGTGTTTGGAACAAAGGGTGTTATCAACCTGTCACACTTTTAATTAAGCACCTGTAAAACTTAGTTTTATTTTTCAAATATCTGATAACTAGATGTATTTGTTTCATGGGATTGCTACACTAAAGTACAAACTGGGCTGCTTAACAACAACAAAAACATACTATCTCACAATTATGAAGCCTCGAAGTCCAAAATCAGGTTGTCTGCCTGGTCATGCTCCCTCTGAAACTTTCAGAAAGGAATGCTTCCTTGCCCTTTTCTAGCTTTTGGTAGTTTGTGGGCAATCTTTACTGTTCCTTGGCATTCCTTGGCTTGCATCTGCAGCAGTTCAATCTCTGCCTGTGTCACATGATGTTCTCTCTGTGTCTCTTTCCTCTTCGTATCAGGATGTCAATCATATTGGATTATGGAGCCATCTACTGACTTCATTTTAACTTATATCTGCAAAGATGTTATTCCCAAATAAGCTCACATTCACAAATACTAGAGGTTAGGACTTTAACGTATCTTAAAGACATACAGTAATTCAACCCACAACTTTAGGCATATGCTGCCATAAATTATATATTGAATTCAACATTGAATGTTATATATAATCATATTTTTTTCAACTTATGTCTTTGTATATCAAAACATACAAGCACACACACAGACATGGTTATATGCATATTTGTAATTTTCTCTTTCCAACATATCCAATTTTGACATCCATTTGTTGAGCTCTGACTTGCTTCCCTTAATTCTATTATACATAACATTATTTCCTTTGTTTGAATCTAAGCTACTATGATTCTGACTGATTAACCTAGTAAAGGCAGTCAGCAGAAAGGACCCAATCTTCTTATACCAATAGCATAAAGTGCCTTAACAAAAGCAGTCTGTCAATACAATTTCTAAATTATAATAAACAAAAATAGTATGGAGCTCTTTTGGATTAGTAAAATCTACCTCCTTGTAATTTGTGGCAATTTATAGTTTTAAGAAATCAGGTGTTTCATACTGATTAAAGAGGGAATAAAGCATAAAATCTCACCTGCGGTAACATGTCAAAATTTTGCAGTAAACTAACAATTCAGGAAATATAGCTACTCTAGTACACCCAAGAGAAAAGTGAAACAACTGGGAAGTAGGACTATGGCAAAGTATGGCTAAATGACCTAAAAAATGCGTTTTGAAGTATAGCATATGTGTGGATAGTATAAGATAACAAATTAGCTATTTATAAATTAAAGATTCTGCATCATCAATAATCATCCACATTCATGGAACACAGATCATTTGCAAGGGCCATGTATTAAGTTCTTAAGTAAGACATTATACTAATTTTTAAAGTATATAACCTGTGCTAAGAACTTGCATATGCAGAAAAAGGGAGATACGAAGTAATTAGTACACATTACTTCAATGAGCAGCAAATTTGTACATTATTTCTGTTTTCTTATGTGCCTCAACTATTGCTTTATTGATGTGACCAATAATTTAGTTTCACCAGTGATGTATAAAACATCAAAATCAAGAAATATCAAACTATGTTAGGGTTTCTTATTTGCTTCTAATGCTATTTCATGGGTGTTCAATATAACTTTTTGTGGTAAAAGTACAAGTCTTTTCAGAGGACAATATTCTCAGTCATTATCTTATGAAAATATGAGCAGTGGATATAAAATATGAAATAGGAGCAGTGCCCTATTTCAAATTATCATTGATATATATTAGTTAATTTGCTTTCAATTTTACCATAACAAAAGTGCTGTTTCTCTGCTTTACCTGCTGGACCATGCCAGCTGGTTGGGAACCAAATCTCTAAAAGTACCAATTAAAATAAAAATAGCTAAATTTGGAATAAGTAATAAAGTACAGCTTTGGAACACTGTGAAAATATATGAATGATCATTAGTAACACCTGCAGCCTACTTCACTTTGCTTATAATGACTCATTGACAATAGTCTAGTGATAGCACAAACGGCTGAAAAGTGGTAACAGAAAACTTCAATTTCCTAGTGACAATTAAACTCAGTTTCTTATAATTTATTTTTATACTAACTCATTTAATTTATATTGATATCAAACAACATCAACATATCTATCCTCAAAATTTTCCATTATTCAACTAAAATACTCTGTGTGTGATAAAAGAGGTATTTTAAAAAATGAATAAGTAACTTATTAAATCAATGTCCTCATCTATAAATGAGGAAATATGTCTAGTCGAGGAGTGCAGAGAGAGTGGCACTCATTAATCTCACACCCAGGATGGACATTCCTTATGGACGTTTTTCTGGTATGGATTATTCACAGCTTTTTCTATAACACTTTGATGTAGATTTCTTGTTTCTGAAACCTATGATCTGAAAGAATAGTTATCTTCTCCTCTTTTCATATGTTCAATATACTTTGGTATAAGGGGATAAGATAATTGCATTGAGGATTATTATTTAGAAAAAGAAACAATGGAAAAGACAGATCAGTAAGTGGTCCATGGCAATGCAGAAATCCTCCAGGACCAGACATTGTGAAGATTCACTCTCTTAGGGATGAGAATTTCCAAGATTAGGCCTGACTCTGCTCTATGGGTGTTGACCACTATCCATTTTGGCCCTTGTCTTGCCTCCTACAGTAGTCTCCATTTTCAGTTATCTTGGTTGGATGTATTTGGGCTTTTGTTGTTGTTGTTTTACTTCAAGTTTTGGAGTATTGTGCAGATAGGGCAGGATTGTTACATAGGTATACACGTGCCATGGTTGTTCACTGCCCCGACACCTACAGTATGTACTTCTTCTAATGTTATCCCTCTCCAATCCCCACCATTATCCCACCTCTATCTCTCCCACCCCCTTCATGAGCCCCAGTGTGTGATGTTCCCTTCCCTGTATCCATGTGTATTCATTTTTCAACTACAACTTATGAGTGAGAACATGCAGTGTTTGGTTTTCTGTTCTTGTGTCAGTCTGCTGAGAATGATGGTTTCCAGCTTCATCCATGTCCCTGCAAAAGACATGAACTCATCCCTTCTTATGGCTACATAGTATTCCATGTTGCATATGTGCCACATTTTCTTTATCCAGTCTATCATTGATGGGCATTTGGGTGGGTTCCAAGTCTTTGTTATCATAAACAGAGCTGCAATGAACATACATGTGCATGTGTCTTTATAATAGAATGATTTATGATCCTTTAGGTATATACCCAGTAATGGGATTGCTGGATCAAATGGTATTTCTATTTCTAGATCCTTGAGGAATCTCCACACTGTCTTCTGCAATGGTGAACTGATTTACACTCCCACCAACAAAAGTGTTCCTGTTTCTCCACATCCTCTCCAGCATCTGTTGTCTCAGATTTTTTAATGATCACCATTCTAGCTGGTGTGAGTTGGTATCTTAATGTGGTTTTGATTTACATTTCTCTAATGACCAGTGATGATGAGCATATTTTCATATGTTTGTTGGCCTCATAAATGTCTTCTTTTGAAAAATGTCTGTTCATATACTTTGCCCACTTTTTGATGGGGTCATTTGTTTTTCTTGTAGATTTGTTTTAGTTCTTTGTAGATTCTGGAAATTAGCCCTTTGTCAGATGGGTAGCTTGCAAAAATTTTTTCCCATTCTGTTGTTTGCCTGTTCGGTCTAATGATTGTTTCTTTTGCTCTGCAGAAGCTCTTAAATTTAATTATATCCCATTTGTCTACTTTGGCTTTTGTTCACTGCTTTTGGTGTTTTAGTCATGAAGTCCTTGCCTATGCCTATGTCCTCAATGGTATTGCCTAGGTTGTCTTCTAGGGTTTTTATGGTGTTAGGTCTTATGTTTAAATCTTTACTCCATCTGGAGTTAATTTTTGTATAACACATAATGAAGGGGTCCAGTTTCAGCATTCTGCACATGGCTAGCCAGTTTTCCCAACACCATTTATTAAACAGAGAATCCTTTCCCCATTGCTTGTTTTGTCACATTTGTCAAAGATCAGATGGTTGTAGATGTGTGGCATTACTTCCAAGGCCTCTGTTCTGTTCCATATCTCTGTTTTGGTAGTAGTATCATGCTGTTTTGATTACTGTAGCCTTGTAGTATAGTTTGAAGTCAGGTAGCCTGATGCCAGCTTTGTTTTTAATTTTTTTGTTGTTTTGTTTCGGCTTTTGCTTAGGATTGCCTTCGCTATGTGGGCTCTAATTTGGTTCCGTGTGAAGCTTAAGTTTGTTTTTTCTGGTTCTGTGAAGAAGTCACTGGTAGCTTGATGGGGATAGCATTGAATCTATAAATTACTTTGGGCAATATGCCCATTTTCACGATATTGATTCTTCCTAACCATGAGCATGGAATGTTTTTCCATTTGTTTCTGTCCTCTCTTATTTCCTTGAGCACTGGTTTGTGGTCTCCTTGAAGAGGTCATTCATGTTGCTTGTTAGTTGTATTCCTAGGTATTTTATTCTGTTTGTAGCAATTGTGAATGAGAGTTAGCTCATGATTTGGCTCTCTGTTTGTCTGTTATTGGTGTATAGGAATCCTTGTGATTTTTGCACATTGATTTTGTATCCTGAGATTTTACTGAAGCTGCTTATCATCTTAAGGAGATTTTGGGCTGATCTGATGGCATCTTCTAAATATACAGTCATGTCATCAGCAAATAGAGACAGTTTGACTTCCACTTTTCCTAATTGAATACCTTTATTTCTTTTTCTTGCCTGATTGCTCTGGCCAGAACTTCCAATACTATGTTGAATAGGAGTGATGAGAGAGGGCATCCATGTCTTGTGCCAGTTTTCAAAGGGAATACTTCCAGTTTTTGCACATTCAGTATGATATCGGCTGTTGGTTTTTCATAAATAGCTCTTATTATTTTGAGATACATTCCATAGATACCTACTTTATTGAGAGCTTTTAGCGTAAAAGGCTGCTGAATTTTGTCAAAGGCCTTCTCTGCCATCTACTGAGATAATCATGTGGTTTTTGTCTTTGGTTCTGTTTATGTGATGGATTACGTTTCTAGATTTGCATATGTTGAACCAGCCTTGCATCCCTGGGATGAAGCTGATTTGATCATCAGCTGTTGGATTTGGTTTGCCAGTATTTTTTTGAAGTTTTTGCGTTGATGTTCATCATGGATATTGGTCTGAAATTTTCTTTTTTAGTTGTCTCCCTGACAGGTTTGGGTTTCAGGATGATATTGGTCTTATAAAATGAGTTAGGGAGGATTCCTTTTTTGTATTGTTTGTAATAGTTTCAGAAGGAATGGTACCAGCTCCTCTTTGTACGTTTAGTAGAATTCAGCTGTCAACCTATCTGGTCCAGGACTTTTTTTGGTTGGTAGGCTATTAAGTGCTGCCTCAATTTCAGATCTTGTTATTGGCCTATTCAGATATTTAACTTCTTCCTGGTGTAGTCTTGAGATGGTATAAGTGTCCAGAAATTTATCCATTTCTTCTAGATTTACTGGTTTATGTGCAAAGAGGTGTTTTTAGTAATCTTTGATGGTAGTTTGTGTTTCTGTGGAATCGGTGGTGATATCCCCTTTATCATTTTTTATTGCATCTATTCGATTCTTCTCTCTCTCTTTTTTTTTTTAGTCTGGCTAGTGGTCTATTTTGTTGATCTTTTAAAAAGACTACTTCCTGGATTCATTGGTTTTTTTGAAGGGTTTTTTTTGTGTGTGTGTGTCTCTATTTCCTTCAGTTCTGCTCTGATCTTAGTTATTTCATGTCTTCTGCTAGCTTTTGAATTTGTTTAATCTTGCTTCTCTAGTTCTTTTAATTTTGACATTAGGGTGTTGATTTTAGATCTTTCCTCACTTCTGATATGGGCATTTCATGCAGAAATTTCCCTCTAGACACTGCTTTTAATGTGTCCCAGAGATTCTGGTATGTTGTGTGTTCATTCTCATTGGTTTCGAAGAACATCTTTATTTCTGCCTTCATTTCATTATTTATTCAGTAGTCATTCAGGAGAAGGTTGTTCAGTTTCCATGTAGTTGTGCAGTTTTGAGTGAGTTTCATAATCCTGAGTTCTAATTTGATTACACTGTGGTCTGAGAGACTGGTTGTTATGATTTCTGTTCTTTTGCATTTGCTGAGGAGTGATTTACTTCCAATTAT
The DNA here is from genome assembly GCF_001604975.1 of Cebus imitator. Lineage (NCBI taxonomy): Eukaryota > Metazoa > Chordata > Mammalia > Primates > Cebidae > Cebus > Cebus imitator. The sequence goes on from NW_016107345.1 coordinate 8,623,988, forward strand.
GTGGTCAATTTTAGAATAAGTATGATGTGGTGCTGAGAAGAATGTATATTCTGTGGATTTGGGGTGGAGAGTTCTGTAGACGTCTATTAGATCCACTTGGTCCAGATCTGAGTTCTAGTCTTGGATACCTTTGTTAATTTTCTGTCTCATTGATTTGTCTAATATTGACAGTGGAGTGTTAAAGTCTCCCACTATTTTTGTATGGAAGTCTAAGTCTCTTTGTAGGCCATTAAGAACTTGCTTTATGTATCTGGGTGCTCCTGTATCGGGTGGAATTAGGATAGTTAGCTATTCTTGTTGCATTGATCCTTTTATCATTATGTAATGCCCATCTTTGTCTCTTTTGATCTTAGTTGGTTTAAGGTCTGTTTTGTCAGAGACTAGGATTGCAACCCCTGCTTTTTTTTGCTCTCCATTTGCTTGGTAAATCTTCATCCATTCCTTTATTTTGAGCCTATGTGTGTCTTTGCCTGTGAGATGGGTCTCCTGAATACAGCACACCAATGGGTCTTGACTTTTTATCCAATTTGCCAGTCTGTGTCTTTTGATTGGGGCATTTAGTCCATTTACATTTAAGGTTAATATTGTTTTGTGTGAATTTGATCCTGCCTTTTTGATACTAGCAGTTGGTTTTGCCCATTAGTTGAAGCAGTTTCTTCATTGTGTTGATGGTCTTTACCATTTGGTATGTTTTGCAGTGGCTGATATTGGTTGTTCCTTCCAATGTTTAGTGTCTTTTTCAGGAGCTCTTGTAGGGCAGGCATGGTGGTGATGAAATTTCTCAGCATTTGCTTGTAAAGGATTTTGTTTTTCCTTCACTTATGAAGCTTAGTTTGGCTGGATATGAAATTCTGGGTTGAAAGTTATTTAAGGAGTTGATTATTGGCCCCCAACTCTTCTCTGGCTTGTAGAATTTCTGCCAAGAGATCTGCTGTGAATATGATGGGCTTCACTTTGTGAGTAATCCGACCTTAAATGAAGGAAAAAATGTGACTGCCCTTAGCATTTTTTCCTTCATTTCAACCCTGGTGAATCTGATGATCACGTGCCTTGAGGTTGTGCTTCTTGAGGAATATCTTTGTGGTGTTCTCATTCTCTGCATTTCCTGAACTTGAATGTTGGCCTGCCTTGCTAGGTCAGGAAAGTTCTCCTGTGTAATATCCTGAACAGTGTTTTCCAACTTGGTTTCATTCTCTCCGTCACATTCAGGTATACCAATCAAACGTAGATTAGGTCTTTTCACATAATCCCATATTTCTTGGAGGCTTTGTTCATTTCTTTTCAGTCTTTTTTTTCTAATCTTGCCTTCTTGTTTTATTTCATTGAGTTGATCTTCAACCTCTGATATCCTTTCCTCTTCTTGATTGATTCGGCTATTGAAACTTGTGTATGCTTCGTAAAGTTCTCATGCTGTGTTTTTCAACTCCATCAAGTCATTTATGTTCTTTTCCATACTGGTTATTCTAGTTAGCATTTCATCTAACCTTTTTTCAAAGTTTTTAGTTTCTTTGCATTGGGTTAGAACATGCTCCTTTAGGTCAGAGAAGTTTGTTATTACCCACCTTTTGAAGCCTGCTTCTGTCAATTTGTCAAACTCATTCTCCATCCAGTTTTGTTCCCTTGCTGGTAAGGGGTTGTGAGCTCTTGGAGGAGAAGATGCTTTCTGGTTTTTGGTGAATTCAGCCTTTTTGCACTGGTTTCTTCCCAACTTCGTGATTTATCTACCTTTGGTCTTTGAAGTTGGTGACTTTTAGATGGGGTCTCTCCGTGGACATCCTTTCTGTTGATGTTGAAACTATTTATTTCTGTTTTCCAGTTTTCCTTCTAACAGTCAGGTGTATCTGCTGCAGGACTGCTGGAGGTCCACTCCAGACTCTGCTTGCCTAGGAATCACCCACAGGGGCTGCACAACAGCAAGGATTGCTGCCTATTCCTTCTTCTGTGAGCTTCATCCCAGAAGGATACCCACCAGATGTTAGCCAGAGCTCTCCTGTATGAGGTGTCTCTTAGGATAAATGGGGGTTTGGGACCCACTTGAGGAGGCAGTCTGTCCCTTATCAGAGCTCAAGTGCTGTGCTGGGAGCTCCTTTGCTCCCTTGAGAACTGCTGGGCAGGAATATTTAAGTCTGTTGAGGTGGAACTCACAATCACCCCTTTTTCCAGGTGCTCTCTCCAGGGAAGGAGGGGCTTTATTTATAAGACCTGATGGGCTGCTGTCTTTTTTCAGTGATGCCCCGCCCAGCAAGGAGGGAGTCTAGCAAAGTCTGCCTGTAAAGGCCTTGCCGAACTGCCGAGGGGTCTGCCCATCTGCTGTGTAAACTTCCTCGTGATTTTGTTTATACAGGCAAGGTTAGAACTGCCTTGGTAATGGTGGACTGCCTCAGTAATGCCAGATGCCTCTTCCCCAACCAAGCTGGACCATCCCCAGTTGAGCTCAAACTGCTGTGCTGTCTGCAAAAAACTGGAGCCAGTGGGTTTCAGCTTGCTAGTCTCTGTAGGCGAGGGACCTGCCATGCCAGAGCACTTGGCTCCCTGTGTTCAGCCCCCTTTTCTTCAGGGGAATGGGTGGTTCTGTCTTGCAGGCATTCCAGCTGTGGACTAAAACAGCTGCCCAGATTTTGTGCTGAAAACCCGTGTGGCACCGGCGCGAAACTGCTGGTCTATGGGCTATGGGAAAAGCACAGTATCTGAGCCGGAGTGCAGGAGTGTCCAGCAAAATGCCCAATGACCTCCCTTGGGTAGGAGAGGGAGTCCTTAGTTCCCTTGCACTTCCTGGGTGAGACAACACACTACCCTGTCTCGGTTTGCCCTCCTTGGGCTACACCCACTGTCCAACTAGTCTCATTGAGATGAACCAGGTACCTAGGTTGGAAATGTGGAGATCCCTTACCTTCTGCATTGCTCTCACCGGGAACTGCGCTGGAGCTGTTCCTATTTGGCTATCTTGGCGGAAATCCCTTTGGTTGGACGTATTTGTAATGGATGTTGGAAAATATACCTTATTTACAGTCCATGCAAGAGTGGCAAGTGTAGTTGTAGGTCCCAAAAAGTTAAAAGACTTTTGAGTAGAGGTTTATGATTTCTTAAGCAATACAATTATTTCAAAAATTTAGTTCTATTTGCTTTCAGTCAGACTTGTAGCTGGTACAAACACTCATTTTTATTATAATCATTTATTTGAATGTGATTATTATTTCACAATCTTGATGAATATTTTCACTGTGCATAGAATTCTAGTATGACAGTTCTTTCCTTTCAGCAAATAAAAACCATCATCTACTGATACCTGCCTTCCATTGTGAGCATTGAGCAGTCAGCTGTCAATGTAACAATTCAAAGTAATCTATAAACCCACAATTCTTGCTTTCAAGATTTTTCTGAAGATTTTCTTCCCCTCTTTAATTTTTTTTTAAAGATTTTGCAGTTTTACTCAATTGTAAAGTCAAGCATTCATACTGATTTTCTTATGTAAACTATATAGTAATCAAATAGTTAATAGGAAGTTTCTACTTATAAAAAGATTCCAATTAATAAATAAGGAAAGAATAAGAGAATTATATCATTTTGTAACTCCTAATCCATGAATAGATTTAAACATTGACTAGTTCCTCTTACTATTGCTACTTAACAAACCATCCCAGTCCTTGGTAGATTTAAGCAATCTTTTATTTTGCTCATAATTTTGTTTTGGGAATTCAGGAAGAGCTTGGCTGAGCATTTCTCTCTTGGGATCTCTCAGGCAATTGTAAGTAAAGGTCAGCTGAGGCTACAGTGATATGAAGACTCAACTGGACTGAATATCCAGGATGGCTGATTCATGCAGCTAAAAGTTGATGCTGGCTCTCAACTGAGAGCTCTAATGGGATTGACTAGAACATCTACAAGTGGATTTTCCAGCATAGCAGTCTCAGAGGAATTAGACTTGTCATATCACAATTGGCTTCCCTTAGAGCAGGGTTCTCAACCTTGGAATTATTGACATTTTGTTGTAGGGGGGGTCTGTCCTGTGCAGTGCAGGATGTTTAGCGGTATCCCTGCTATCCACTAGATGGCAGTAGTACCACCCTCCCCATTATCTCCAATGGAAGGAAGGATTAAATCGCCCCAGAAGGAGAATGATTGTCCTAGTGAGCATCCGAAAAGAGCCAGGTGGGAGCTGCATAATTTTTATCTGACTTAGCTTCAGTAGTCTCACAGCAGTATTTCCACTGTATTCTACTGGTTACAAAAAAATCGCTAGAGTAAATTTGAGATTTGAGGAGAATCTCTTAATGGTGGAGTGTCAAAAAATTTTTAACATATTTTAAAATACCTACAAATGGCCAATGATATCAAAAAAATTAAGAACATACATGTGAATCTGACAAAGCCTCTAGTTCTAATCAGAAATTTGTAGAAAATACATGGAATATAAGAAATAATACACAAGGATTAATGAGCAAAATTCAGTTGATCCAGATATTGAGAAAGTCTAGAAATTCTAAGACCAAGTTTACTAAACAAATAAAATTCAAGTTCAAAAAGACTGAGGAAAAGCCTAGAAACTAAAAGAGACTGAAGAGACATGTCAGCTATTACAATTACAATGCATATACTTTATCTGAATTATGATTTAAACATTATAAGGAAAAATTATGAGACAACCAGAGAATTTGAATACTGACTGAATATTTGATAACGCTAGAAATATTGTTAAATTTTTTCCTATGATAATGTTTTTGAAGGTTTTTTTTTTTCAAAGAAAGATTTATTTTACTTTGGAAACATATTCTGAAATAATTGAGGCTGAAATAATGTGATGTCTGTAATTTGTCTCAAAATAATACAAAGCTGGAGAAAGGGAATCAGGCATTTCTAATTTTTAAAATTCATATTTAGTAGATGGTCACAACTTTGTTCACTTTTAGGGTAATCACTCTTCTTTTAAATTTTATTCAAATTATAAAATATATGCTCATGATAAAAATTTTTCACAAGAGTATTCATTTAGGGAAAAATAGCAATAAATTAAAACATAGAGAAAAGCAACATTAAATTTTCTATGTTTCCTTTTGGTCATATTCCTATTCTTAGGCATAATGGAAACATAATTCAAATCACACTGTATTTACCAATTTCTCAGTCAGAATTATATAGTGTATATTTTCCTACATTATTTAGATTTCTTTAATAATTCTCTGACAATAATATTTTAGTTGTGGTCACATAAGTTCTGCACAAACAAGTTAAAGCCAAAGTCTTTTTCTGAATATTTAAAAAAATATATATTGTCAATGAAAATTTTTATTTCCCCACTGTGTCTACTGATTGGCTATGAATAGCATAGATTTAAAAATACTTCAGCATTAGGAGAAATACCTAATGTAGATGACAGGGTGATGGATGCAGCAAACCACCACCATGGCACGTGTATACCTATGTAACAAACCTACACGATCTGCACATGTACCTCAGAACTTAAAGTATAATAAATAAATTTTAAAAAATAAAAATTAAAAACTAAAAATAATTTTTAAAACCCAACTCATTTATTTTAAAAGTTTTTAATTGTTTCTCTTGTATTTTCTAGTTATAATTTGTAATTTTTTTCCCACTTTTCCAATGATTATATCTCTTCTTTTTTTTTTTTTTNTCTGGCAAAATTTTCAACACATCATAAATAATAATGGTCCTCACAATTGTGTTTTAAAAAAATATATTCTCCAAAATTTTAAAAATTGAAATCAGATAATATGAGTGCTTCCAAACCCAGGATGTCATTTCAGTTTTGTTCAGTCCTCAAAAGATACAGATTCACTGAAGTCTCAGGTACAAAATAGCACCACGAGTTCTGTCTTAACAATGGGCCATCTCTGTTCATAGGATCAGGCTTCAGTCAGTCATAATATTTGGGTCAATTCTAGGACATTTTTAAATGATGAACATCAGTTATGATGAACCACTATTAAAGAACAAAGTTGATTTTATACATGGAGATAACGGCTTTCAAAGACCTCCTATGAAAACTGACATGATGCCTGACTAATGCATTCCCAGCCTTATACATAGTAAGGAAGGTCAGCTCTTACCAGGCTAGAAGATTTAGCAAATTTTGGGAACCTCACAAAGATGGTAATTCCTCTAAATGTATAGACGTTACAGGTGAAATTTTTTAGAGAAAGTTTTTAGGGGTTTGGTTTACTAGTTTTGCAATACCTGTAATACCAAAAATAGAGGCTTTTAAAAGTCTACTATGAGATTTCTTATGGAAACTTTCAAACAAATGTTAATTCTGTAGCTTTAGTGTTTGTTCGCTACTGTATGCCTCTATTTTTGCAAAGCAGCTCAAGGAGGCCTTATATGTTTAATCATTATTCGTGCTTCACTTATGTGAATCATTATCACAAACCTGAACAGAACAAGCCTTTTTGTAAATAAGAATAACCTTGAGAAAGAGAGAGATTATTTATGATCATAAGGGGAGTAGGGTGACTGCCAGGAAGAATTGTGGATGAGTTTTTAAATGTCACAAAAGAAACAACTAAATGTCCTTTCATTGGGATGCTGGGCATTGTGTAACCAGTCCTCTGGGAACTCTGTAATTCCATGATTTTTGCATGTTTGGTTATCTTTAAATGGGTGTCACTTGTTTCCTGCTCATAGTAATGCAAATGGTTCACTTTCATGGAAAAACAAATTAATTTTGACAGGTAAAAATATCTATATATAGATATATTTAATATATGTAATAAATTTAACATATATTTTAAATTTATTATATTAGATATGTAGTATATATTAAGATATCTGTAACATATGTATATTCTATATATTAACATACATATCTTAGTATCTAATAATCAATATAGATTAGCATATATTTTCATATATATCTATTATAGATATATATTTTATATATAAATAAATAAATATTTAGTAGAGAATCTTTTATCTTTTATCAGAAGTCTTCCTTCAAAAGACACGACAAAAAAACGTGTTACAATTCCAGTTTTGGAAAATATTAGTGCAAAACATATAAATGATGATGAGTACATCCAGAATATATAAAGAACCCCTATGAAGCCCTAAGTAAACAGCCTCAAAAGTCATTTTGTTAATTAGGTATTTGATGTATAACAATATTACTCCCAAACTCAGTAGCTATAAAACAGCAAATATTCATTATCTCAGTCTCTATGGGTCAGGAATTCAGGTGGGCACCTCTGACCCAGGGTTTCTCGTAAAGGTACCATCAAATATCAGGAGATGCTGTAGTTTCCTTTGTACGCTCTGCTAGGGGAGGATCCAGTCATGCTGTCTCATATGGTGGTTGACAGAATTTAGTTCTTGCCAGCCCTTGCAGCTATTGGCCAGAACCCTCCCTCAGTTTCTTATCTGTGGGCTTCCCCATATCATAGCTCACAACCTGAGTCCTGGATTCCCACAATGTGAGTGCATGAAAGGGTGAGAGAGAGGAAACTGAAATCACAGTCTTCTGGTAACCTAATCTCAGAAATGACATCTCATTATTTTCTGCCATGTTATATTTCTTACATGCAAATCACTAGGTCTAGGTCCTCACTCAAGAGGAAGAGATTATGCAAGGAGGCAAAGGTCACTGGAGTCCATCTTAGAGGGTACCTACCTATCCCAGTCAAGGGTAGAAATTTATAGAACAAAAGCACCGAGTACATAAACCTACTAAAAAATGTTTAACCTTGTTAATAATAAAGAAAATGCAAACTAAGACCACAATTTCATAATCACTAGATTCATTTTTAAAAGTAAAAGTCTGACAATACTAAATGTTACCAAGAATTTGCAGAAATGTGGAAGTGATGGGAATGTAAACTAATACTATTTTAGAAAATAATTTATCATAACCAGTAAAATTCTACTGACTCATAATCTGACTCAGTAATTCTTCTCCCACATATATATTCTAGAGAAATTTCATGTGAAGATCAGATGTTCAAAATGTTCTTAAACACATTGTTCATATATAGTATGATCCAATATAAATTTTCAAAAAAAGGAAAAGCTAAGCAATATCTACTTTAGAAATACATTTGTACTATATATAGTTACATTATAAAGAAAAGCAACTAAATGTGATTATAGAAAGTTGAAACTGCAGGTTCCATGTGAGTGGGAGGGGGGGAGATGTGATGGAAATAGGCTCATAAGAGGCTTTAACATTTTCTTCAGCTGAGTGATACATACATGAGTATTCATTTATTTTTTGGTTATTCTAAACCACACACAGATACATTTTCAATGACATGTTTTGCATTTTTAACTAAAATTGATGAATTTCTTTGACAATATGAAGAGTACTGTATATGTTACAGCATCCAGTGAGGATTAATCAAAGCAAGTCATGACTGCGTTATACTAATGGAAACGCATCCCGATAAGGACTTTGTTATAAGGATCCATCAAAGATTGATTCAATAACTGTTCATATTTTCATGAATGCATTTCCCAAATATAATGGGAATATTCCTGTAGTGTAGTCATCTTTATTGCTCTTTTCTCAACTGTTTTTAATATCTTAAATATTTCTTTTGTTAAGGAGAGTATACTTATTTTATATTCCCTAAACTATGTTCTCTAAAGAAGGGAATAAGTAATTAAAGTAATATGATTACCTGAATTTAAGAATGTACCAATGAACCCCACTTCAGTTCTCTCAATAGTATCCAGTATTTTCAAATAATCAATTTATAAGAAACAAAAAATGAATAGCAGGATTCAAATATGCAGAAACTTAAATAACTAACAAGGAAATTCTTCAAGACATGTTATATACATAGCATTTATTTGAATAAATTAGTTTGTGTTAATAGCAAAATCTTGAAAATAACAATACAGTGTCAGAGCAAATATTATTAAATTAGTTACATAAACCATCACCATGTTTAACTCACCCTGAAAAAGGCTTATACTTGTGGTTTGAATATAAGAAACAGAAATGCTAATCACTCCATCTGGAAATTAAAATCATAAACTGCTAGATTAATGAATGTTTTCAGTGAGCTCTAACATGCAGAATAGTAAAGACAGGAATTTGTTTTGATGAAAATGATTAGATTTTTAAAACATTTTTAATGCCGAGGTTGGAGAAATCAAACATGATGCAGTGTAATTTAGAAATACATCAATCTTCATTATAAAACAGAATGCAGCTAAGTTAATTAAATTGTGTTGCTAAATGCAGGAATTTAATTTTTTCATAAGTTTGCAAACCTAAAAATGAAGGAACAGCAATACATTGAACTTGTTTTCCTTTAAAAACACATTTCTAAATTTATAGCTTTCCTACTGCTTAAGATTGATAAGGAGTAAAACATGGGGGTATTATGTAGAGACTTTTTACCTTTTTTGTAAAATATTACATAATCCAAACTCTTGTATTAATCAATCTAATGACTGTTCAGGTTTCATGTAGAACTATAATCAACTTTCTAAATGAGCTCAGTGAAAAGCATTTTATTTTATTTTTTTTTAAACTTTTGATAACTACTTTTAAAAATCTTAAATGGAATCGTCATATTTACTCCTTCAACTCTTATCATATATGTGTTGGAGAACACAAAAAAGACTTTTTTTTTTCTTTTTTTATAAGATAGAGTTTCACTCTTGTTACCCAGGCTGGAATGCAGTGGCGTGATCCTGACTCACTGCAACCTCTGCCTCCCAGGTTCAAGCGGTGCCTGCCTCAGCCTCCCGAGTAGCTGGGATTATAGGCCTGCGCCACCACACCGGCTAATTTTGTATTTTTAGTAAAGACAGGGTTTCTCCATGTTGGTCAGGCTGGTCTCAAACTCCCTATCTCAGGTGATCCATCCGCCTCAGCCTCCTAAAGTGCTGTGATTACAGGAGTGAATCATTGCACCCATCCATCTTACTCTTTTACATAAAATACGCTTGAGACTTGAGGGGTGAACAAGACTTATCTGATGCCTTCACTTAAAGATCACGGTATATTGGGGGGGAAAGGACATATCATCAGATAACCACTTATAATTGTGATTAGTGCAACTGAGAAAGAATAAATTTGTTCCATACTGTATAAAACCATAATTGATGATGCCCAACTTAACCTGGGGAATCCCAGGAGGAAGCTCAGAGTAAATGAGCAGAAAAAAATAAAGGAAAAGGGTACATGATGGAGAGAGGGAAGGTCTCAGGTGAGAAGCATCATGACCTTTCAGGAACTTGGAAGATAGCCCTGTGACTGGGACACAGAAATATGGGGGAGGGTAATAAAAGGAAGTGGGGAAAGGGAATAGAGTTTAGTTCCTTTTTCAATCTTCAATCACTATCCTGGTGAGATACAGTTTACCCTTCTAAGTACTGTACCTACCTCCTCCAAAACATTTCTGCTTAACTTCAGACTGCACACAGCTCCCAGAATATGTTTCTTAGGCTTATTGCCATTGTGATAATATATGGTGAAATATTATACATTGCAACATACTTAATAATGCACATTGGGAGAATATATAATAAGTCATTAGCCCTGCTTGATCTTGCTTTCCTGTCCAGACTCTCAAATCTCACTACCTTGAATGTAAGTGAGTTAAAAGTCCCACATAAAAGACAAAGAGTGGCAGAGTGCATTAAAAAGCAAGACTCAGCCGTATGCTGTCTTCAAGACACTCATCTCACATGATAGGCTAAAAGTAAAGTAGTAAAGAAAGATCTGTCAAGAAAATGGAAAACAAAAAGGAGAAGGGGTTGCTATTCTACTTTCAGACAAAACATACTTTAAATCAACAATGATGAAGGAGGATAAAGAAGGGCATTACATAATGATAAAGGGTTCAATTCAACAAGACTCAAGGATTCTAAATATATATGCACCCAACACTGGAGCACCCAGATTTAAACCAAGTTCTTAGAGACCTATGAAGAGATTTAGATAACCACACAATAACAGTGGGAGACTTCAACATTCCACTTACAGTGTTAAAAAGATCATTGAGGCAGGAAACTAGCAAAAATATTCGGAATCTAAGCTTGACACTTGACCAAATTGACCTAACAGGCATCTACAGAACACTCCACTCAACAATAGAATATACATTCTCATCTGTACATGCCACATACTTTAAGATCACCCACACACTCAGCCCTAAAGCAGTTCTCAAAAAAATTTTAAAAATACTGAAATCACATTTATTGATTTGTATATATTAAACAAACCTTGCATCCCAGGGATAAAGCCTACTTGATGGTGGTGGATTAGCTTTTTGATGGGCTACTGGATTTGGTTTGTGAGTATTTTGTTGAGAATTTTTGCATAAATGTTCATCAAGGAAATTGGTCTGAAGTTTTCAGTTTTTATTGTGCCTCTGCCTGGTTTTGGTATCAGTATGATGCTAGCCTCATAGAATGAGTTGGGGAGGAGCATCTCCTTCTCAATTTTTTGGAATAGTTTTAGTAGGAATAATGCCAGCTCTTCTTCATACATCTAGTAGAATTTGGCTGTGAATCCATCTGGTTTTGGGCTTTTTATGATTAGTAGGCTATTTATTACTGATTCAATTTTGGAGCTCAGTATTGGTTTGTTTATGGAATAAATTTCTTCCTGTCTCAGTCTTGGGAGGGTATATTTGTCAAGGAATTCATCCATCTCTTCTAGGGTTTCTAGTTTACGTGCATCAGAGTAGTCTCTGATGGTTCTTTGTATTTCCATGGGGTCAGTGCTAACATCCCCTTCATAATTTCTAATTGTGTTTATTGAGGTATTCTTTCTTTTCTTTATTAGTCTAGCCAGCAGCCTATCTATCATTAATTGTTTTTTAAGTCAGCTCCTGGATTCATTAATCTTTTGAATTGCTTTTTGTGTCTTGATCTCCTTCAGTTCAGCTCTGATTTTGATTATTTCTTTTATTCTGTTAGATTTGGGGTTGATTTGCTCTGGCTTCTCTAGTTCTTTTAATTGTGATGTTAGGTTGTTAATTGGAAATCTTTCTAACTTTTTGATGTGGGTGTTTAGTGCTATAAACTTCCCTCTTATCATGACCTTAGCTGGATCCCAGAGATTCTAGTATCTTCTAGCTTTTTTTTCCTTTAGTGTCAAAGAACTCCTTGATTTCTGCCTAGGAATACAGCCAACCAGGGAAGTGAAAGATCTCTTTAATGGGAATTACAAAACACTGCTCAAAGAAATCAAAGATGACACAAAGAAATAGAAAAATATTCCATGCTTATGGTTAAGAAGAATCACTATTATTTAAAATGGCCATATTACCCAAAGCAATTTACAGATTCAATGCTATTCCTATCAAACTACCAATGACATTCTTCACAGAACTTGAAAAAAAATAACTATCCTGAAATTTGTATGAAACCAAAAAAAGAGCACAAATAGCCAAAGCAATCCTAAGCAAAGAGAACAAAGCTGAAGGCACTACATTACCCAACTTCAAACTGTGCTACAGGGCTGAAGTAACCAAAAGAGCAGGGTATAAAAGCAGACACATAGACAAATGGGACAGTTTGAAGAACCCAGAATAAAAGCTACACACCTACAATCATCTGCTCTTTGGCAAAGTCAACAAAAATAAGCAATGAGGACAGGACTCCTGATTCAATAAATGGTGCTGCAATAACTGGCCAGCCATATGCAGAAGACTGAAACTGGACCACTTACTTACATCATATACAAAAATCAACTCAAGATGGATTAAAGACTTAAATGTAAAATCCAAAACTATAAAAACCCTAGGATACAACATAGGCAATACTATTCTGGACATAGGAACTGTCAAAGACTGTAAGACAAAGATGCCAAAAGCAAGCACAATAAAAGCAAAAATTGTCAAAGAGCATCTAATTAAATTTAAGAGCTTCTGCACAGCAAAATAAACTATCAGCAGAGTAAACAGTACAGAGTGGAGTAAAATATTTGCAAACTGTGTATCTGACAAAGGTCTAATATCCACAACTTTACAAGAAAAAAAACCCCATTAAAAAAGTGGGCAAAAGACATGAACAAACACTTTTCAAAAGAAGAAAGACATGCAGCCAACAATATAAAAGAAAGTTCAATATCACTGATCATCAGAAAAATACAAATAAAAACCATAATGAAATAACATCTCACAACAGTTAGAATGGCTATTATTAAAAAGTCAAAAAATAACAGATGCAGTGGTTGTCAAGAAAAGGGCACACTTAAACACTGTTGATGGGAGTGTCAATTAGTTCAGCCATTGTAGAAACCAGTGTCATGATCCCTCAAAGAGCTAAAAACAGAACTACCATTCAACCCCGCAATCCGATTACTGAGTATACACCCAAAGGAATAGAAATGGTTCTACCAGCACTATTAACAGTAGCAAAGACATGAAATCAATCTAAATGCCCATCAATGGCAGATTGGATAAAAAAGAAGTGTTGTATATATACACCATGGAATACTATACAGCCATAAAAAAGAATGTGATTATGTCCTTTGCAGAAATATGGATGGAAGTGGAGGCCATTATCCTTAGGAAACTAATACAGTAACAGAAAACCAAATATTGCATTCTCTCATTTGCAAGTGGGAGCTAAATGATAAGGATGCATGGACACAAAGGGAGGAACAATAGATGCTGGGTCCTATTGAGGTAGAGGGCAAAAGGAGTGAGTGTATTAGAAAAAAATAACTATTGGGTAGTAAACTTAGTACCTGGGTGATGAAATAAACAAACCCCATGACACAAGTTTACCTATATAACAGACCTAGACATGTACTCCTGAATCTAAAATGAAAGTTTAAAAAAGTGTGGTACATATACAGCATGGAATGCCACACAGCCATAAAAAAAGAATGAAATCATGTCTTGCTCCCCTATGGATGCATCTGGAGGCCGTTATCCTAAGAGAATTAACACAGGGGCAGAAAACCAAATACAGCATGTTCTTACTTACAAGTTGGAGCTAAACTTTGAGAACACATGGAAACAAAGAGGAGAACAACAGACCCAGGAGTTTACTTGAGGTTGTAGGGTAGCAGAAGGGTAAGGATTGAAAAACTACCAATCAGGTACTATGCTCACTACCCAGGTGATGAAAAAATTGTACACTGAACCCCAGTGACATGCAGTTTACCCATGTGACAAAGCTGCGCATGTATCCTCTGCACCTAAAATAAAAGTTGGAAGAAAATCTTTAAAATAAAAATAAAATAGAAAAAAGAAAGATGTGAGAACAACTTAACCATCCATTGAAGATTGAATTGGAAAACAAAATGTTATATAGACATACAATGAAAGATTATTTGGCCTTAAAATACAAGGAAATGCTGACACATGCTAGAACATGGATTAAGCTTGAAGACGTTATGCTTACTAAAATAAGCCAGTCACACACACACAAAAAATGTATTATTTTACTAACATGAGGTTTCTAGAGTTGTCAAATGCACAGAGACAGTAAGTAGAATGGTAGCTACCAGTGATTAGTGAGGGAAAGGTTGGAGAATTATGCGTTTAATTGGCACAGAATTTCAATTGGGGAAGATAAAAAAGTTCTGGATATATGGTGGTGATGGTTTTAACAATGTGAATATATTTAATGTCACAGAAATGTATACTTAAATTGTTTGAAATGTTAACTTTTATTTTATCACAATGAAAAAATGTTTTTTTTTCTGAATATAATGGGAAAGTAGAGTCTCTATCTGAAGGATTTTATGTGAGTATGAAAAAGAGGTTTGGGGCTTGGGGAAATAATAGAGAAGTCAGCAAGAATTGGAGATCTGGGGTGAAAATCAGATGCTGGGTTGTGAGATTTTGTTGAGATTGAAGTGAAATGAACAACTGGATTGTTGTAATTGATTGCTAACTGCTTTTCCAACTTCCGCTCTGGCCTTAAGTTCTAAGCTCAAAACAGCAAAAGAGCAAACCTTATAAATTTACCTCAGAGTATTTACATCAACATTGAAAATCTACCCTAGACCCTCCACTTCATCCACAGTAAAATGCAAAGCTTTAAAGCAGGTCTGCAAGACTCTGCATGGCCTGTCTCCCTGTGCCCTGTAACTCTTCACATCACTAATCTTCTCCTTTCTTGATCACCCCACATAGGGTCCCAACTGAGAACTCTTAACTGACTGCCTCCTCTGCCTGGAATGCCCCACCCTCTTCCCCGCCCCCGCCAGCTATTGGCTTGTCTATGCGTCCTTCAGATCTTTCTATTTAGCAACCAATCTTATTAGTGAAGTCTCACCTGACAGAATATACAATGAAAAGCCTCCCCTTCCTTGTGCCTGGACCTGCTTTATTTTTTGATCTACTGCATATTACCAGATGACATATCATTTATTTACATGTTTGTCTACTACCTTTTTTCCCCTCATAGAGTTTAAGCTCCATAAAGGCAGAGATCTCCTATGTACTTCACTGACTTATCTCCAATGTATAAAAGAGTATTATATGTGACATCTAATAGTTTCTCTATATATTTGTTAAATAAATAAATGAATGAGCTTTTTCTGACCACTCTAGAGATGTTTTCAGAACTGATTATGTTCTGCTCTTAATTTGTACTAAAGTAAGAACTGGGACTGCTTACCTCTCTACAGTTTTCTTTAATTATTTACTATATAGTCATAAATACATTGTATTACTGATTTTACACCTAAGATAACATGAAACAAGCAGTAGGTATTTACATTTTCAATTTTCCCATAAATGTAACTTTACAGGTTTGTTTGAAACAGGATCCAAACAAGGCCCTCACACTGACATTTCTTAATAGGCATTTTAAACATTCCCCTGCATTTTTTTTCTTTTTTGGGGTGTGGTGGGGGCTTCTAATTTTTTTTGTTAAAGAAACTAGGTAATTTGCCTATTGAGTCTTCAAGAGTTTGAATTTCACTTACTACAGCCTCATTGTGATGTTTAAAATGTTCCTCTGTCCTCTGTACTTCCTATAAATATGTGTAAAAGACTAGGTGTGGTGGCTTATGCCTGTAATCCCAGCATTTGGGAGGCCTAGGTGAGTGCATCACCGGAGGTCAGGAGTTCGAGATCAGCCTGGCCAACATGGTGAAACCCCATCTCTACTAAAAATACAAAAATTAGCCAGGTGTGGTGGCGGGCGCCTGTAATCTCAGCTACTCAGCAGCCTGAGGCAGGAGAATCTCTTAAACCCAAGAGGCAGAGGTTGCTGTAAGCCAAAATCATACCACTGCACTCCAGCATGGGTGACAAGAGAAAAATTCCATCTCAAAAAACAAACAAGCAAACAAGCAAAAAGAAATAAATGTGTTTAAATGTGTTGTTGAGTTGAGACTCAATGTTTAGACTCAGAGTCTAATTATTATTATTATTTTTTTTTTGGCAACACCACTTCAGAGGTGGTAAAGTAGTCCATCAGCCAGCACTCAATATTTGGTTGTCTCACTTTCTATAATAGATATTTTTGTTAAGGAAAGAAATCATTACAGATTCAGTTCATGTGTTTTTTTTTTCTCCTCCATAATTCATTGGCTATTTTTCCTTTATTAGGAATATATTCTTCCTATCCAGGTTTTCATGCTTTAACAAATATAGTTATGGACACATAAATAACCTCTTTTATATCAACACAATAGCATTTATGTTATTATAAATGATATCATATTTTATGTTGGATACTAAAACTTACTTTTCCCACTGAACATTTTTCTTTCATTTATTCAAGGTAAAATATTTTCTATTTTATCTATTTTAATAGGCATTCGGTATTCCATAATATGAATATACTATGATATATTTGTTTCCCATTTAGTTAATGCTACACTGTTTCGTGGGTACGTGTGTACAGATATAGAATTACTCAGTAATTCTATAATAGGAGGCATATTTTAAACTTTACTATGGCCTGCCAAATTGTTTTCCAGATCCCTGATAACATTCCAAATTCCCGTCAGCATTGTTTTCCAAAATGTACAGCAACACTTGGCATTGTCAAATTTTAAATTTTTGAAATCTGTTATTTGTCAAATCCTTATCATTTTTGTTTTCCTTTGCATTTTCCTACTAATGAGTTGGAGCATCCTGTATATTTGTCGGGTTTAGGGTTCTTTTTCTGTAAGGGACCTGTTCATACAGTTTAGCTATTTTTATCTGAGTTAATTTTATAAAATTAATTTATGGGAGTGCTTCATTTATTCTGGAAACAATCTTGCCAGCTATTGCACTGATATATATTTTCCCCTTTGTCTTGTTCTTTCACTGCGTTTATATTGTCCATTGTCAAAACAACATATTTTTTATCTGTTAAAATTTGTATTTTCATAGCTAGCTTAAAAAATGCTTACCTTCCTTAAATTCATAAAAAAGTTATCTATATTTTCATAAACATTTTATTTTATTCAAATTTTAATTCAACTTTTTCTATGATATGGCATATCAATCTTCTTTTAATGTTTTTTCATATAAATAACCAAAATGTCCTCACACCGAAAATTTAATTTTGTCCTTTCCCCATTGATATGTGAAGCCACTTCCGTGGTTTACAAATTTCCCAGATGATGTTGAGTCATGTCTGAGATCTCTGCCCTATCGCATTCATTTAATTGTCTGTTTACATATACAGGCACTATTTATCATCTCAGATAAAGATATTATAATTTTTTTTTAATCTAACAAAAAGGCTCTGCCAAACATTAATGGTTTTCTTATAAATCGATTTTCACTATTTCCAATCTCTACTAATAAGCTGCTCCAGTTTTAACAGATTACTTCATTCATTTGTGTATCCCAGTATAAATCCTAGCCAACATCCTGGAATTTCTGCAAGCAAACACATTTTATATTCCCTCTCTCTTAGACAAATTCCCCACCTGACATCCTCTTCCCTCCCTCTCCTCCTGGCCTAGCCGGGCCCCACTTACATATTCATGGCTCACATGAGTCCAACACATGTCACAGTTCACCAACCTTCCTGGATGATTCACTTGGTTTTCTTCCCTCATGAACATTTTTTTTCCTGTTGTCTTGTGAACTCTGAAATACGTGTCATGACTAAAGAAACGATGAACATAGTATCACACACCTAGAAGTACTTATTAAAGGGCATATTTGATAAACATTGAACATTCTGATTCAGAATTATACAAGAGTCAAAAAGAGTGAAGGCAAATTTATCTACGTAATTTAAATGCAGAAAGTCTAGCAGAAATGAAAATTACTATAAATATTTCCTTTTTAACTGCTTTTAGATTTATCTGTTGGACCTCCTTTCTAGTCTCTGACATTTTTTTGGCCAACTTAGTGCTAATATGTCATCAGTCAAGCCAGCACAACAAGGAAATCCTATTGTAGGAAAAAAAAAAATTAAGGCTTTAAAATATTGTTGATTGAGGAACACAGAAAACATCATTTAAAAGCCTTTTAAATTATCATTCCCTCCCTTGCTGCTAAATTTCCCTTTGTCTTATTTCATGCAGCTGGTCTGAATGATGACAGAGTGGTTTGTGATTATGTGGGTGACATTAGGCACTAGCTGAAATGGACACTAAAGGAAGAATCCACATCCTGAATTTATAATTCCTGCTACATTTGGCACTACACCAACTTTACAAACATGCAGCCCTCTTTTCCTGTCTCCCTCTCTCTCTTTTTTTTCTGTAAATCCCATGGCCAATGAATGCTGCTATGGCAACGAAAGCTGGGGAAAGCCAGGGGGGCCTTGGCTATAAAAAGAGTTTTTAGAACATCATGGAAACTGGGAGCCCAGTGGCAGACTCTCAGGCAACCACATACTGTTACACATCTTGTCTAGACACAAACGCTTCTACCAAATTTATTTACCTGTGTTGTCGAATCACTTGCTACTGAATTCTAAGGACTCTTATAGAAATGATGGTTTTCATTTTCAATTACTGTATGGTTCATTCAAATCACACAGGTACATTTCTACCAGTTATAAGACGCTTCCTAAAATAGACTCTTAGAAACTGAGCACAGCTGTCAAAATAATGTTATCGTCTTCAAGAATCTGTTTCAAAGACAGTTATTCCAAAGAAATTTAAAAGTTATATTCCTATATTAGCACACTAAGTAGTTCATACCAGTTTAGTAAATCAAATATTCCATACTGCTAGCTTAATAAGATGGGGAGTCATGCATGAAATGACTGCCAGGTTAATGACATAGGGAGCCATGCATGGCATGTATTTGCATATAATAGCACAGAATGTTCTCCTAAATCCTTTAAATTACTCATCAATTCTTAAACAGGCATTTAACTAAATCCTCATTCAGAATCAGGAAGAAAGTTAAAAAA
>NW_016107345.1:8643276-8647225 GCF_001604975.1 Cebus imitator
AAAGGAAAAAGGAAAGAAAGAATAAACACCTACATATTTGAAGTGAATAGATGAAAGCCAAATAAAACCTAAAGGATTATTTTTGGTTGGAAATTCTAGCCTTGGGGAAAGGTTTACAGATCTGCATAAAGAAAGAAACATATCCAGTGCTAGGGTAGAGGCATAGGCCAGCAGCAGGCCCGTTTCCCAGCACTGTCTTTATCATATGCACAGTGAGTGTAGACCAGAAGTTTCACTTTTGGCCTTAGGGGAAAAAAAAAAAAAAGATGTATCTCTAAAGCAGTGCAAAAAATATACATTACATTTAGAATTGTTTATTGTTTCCAGTGTTTTGATGTATTCAATTGTGAATAAAATGAACAGGTTTTCTTTCACTTGGCAATCTATACATTCAGGGTATTAAGGAATTGTGTAACCATTTATACAAAGTAAGCAGACTGCATACAATCAGTTCAGTTATAAATCCCACTGCTACTCAGAGAAAATCAGAAAGTACCCATGTCACAAAAAGGCTATTTTCTCTATCTGATGGTGTTGGTTACAAATAGCTTCAATAATTTTATAAATACTCACTGTAAAATAAGATGTACACACACCTCTAGAAGCAAAGCCTGTCCAAAGAACAAAGGAAAAGATAGAAAATGCAGATTTAGGTAACTGGTCTTCTCTTCCTCTCACATCTAGTAGTAATGGCAACAAATCATTGAGCACATTCTCTACCTCGTGTGCCAAGTGCCTTTTCTGTAGCCTTAACATTGATCTTCAATGTCGGTACTACCTTCATTTTACAGATGTGGGAAAGTGAGGTTCATAAAGATTAAATAATTAACTCAAGGGACAGACTGAAGCCATAATTTGAACTCTTTTCTTTCTCAATTTCAATCCCATTTCCTTTCCACTAACTACATTTTTTCTCCATGGCAGAAATAATTAGCAGTGAATAAACTATTTCTTCAGTAAATAAAAAAAATAAGCTCAAGAATTTTTTTAAAAAAGCGGTCTAGATTTTCTAGGATTCTTATACTGTCATCATGTGCTAATACAGAAGAGATGAACCCCAACACCAGTCATTCTTAGGGCATGGTTACTGTCTCTGGGAGTTTTGGTTGTTTTTACCCAATTGAGATGATAAGATAAATTGACAGTAGGATACATTATATTACTAATTAATATCTTAAAGGAATTCTAAAGCATGGTTCCAAAAATATAAAGCAAAAACACACTTATTGACAAGAGAGGCAGAATGTCTATGTAAATATTTACATGTGGTCAGTGGGTTGACATAACTCTGTGAAGCAACGTTTTCTTTCAAGCATAGTCTTTCCTTAAGTGTTCATTATGTCTGATTGGAAAATGAGCTCCTTTCTAGTGAAAGGCGTAGTCTTGCTGTCAGATAAAATAGTAGCCATAGCTATGACACGTGTGTCTCTGACTAAGGTGGGGTTGACAGTCAGCTGTTGAAACATAAATGATTTGCAGAACTTAATATTCACCCAATAAACACAACTGTAAATATTTTTTAAGTTGCATCATGGTGTAACACAAAATTGTAAGAAATAGGGCATTTCTTTCACTTAAAGTTGCATAGAAAGAAATGCACTTATAAATGAAGAAAATATAGGTGTCTGATATGGAGTCAGATTAAGGAGATAACAAAAATAAATGAAGCATAGATTTTTGCCTTCCAGGAGCTCACAGTCGAATAGAAAAAAAAAAAAAAACCACTGGCAAATATTTAATCTTCTAGATTCTGTATATATAGATATATAGATATATATAGCACAGAGAGATAAATTTAGCCCAAGCAGTAGTAGGTGGTAGAGAGAACAAAGATTTCTCAGGTGACACCTAAGTTGAAAATGACAGGATACAAAGGACTTAGGCAAGTGTGGGGGAAGGAACGTATTGTGTCAATTAAAGAGTTTAGAATAAAAACTAGCCAGGAAATCAGGGAAATTAAATGTAGCTCAGGGATGCCTGGTAGGGTGATGATTGTGTCAAGAACAGGGCAGTGTTCACCTCTAGAAAACTCTGTAGTGGCATAAATGTTGAAACTCAGTGCTTAGTTTTGTTAAATATGGTTATAATGGGCATGATTTTCTGCAAAAAGTTAGGATAAATTAGGAAGAGACATGGTGTATGAACCACTGAGAGTTGATGTTTTCAAATAATTTGAATTGCCTAATTGCAAAAAGAAAGTAAATTTAGGCTGAGTTATGTAACAAATTACATGTAATCTCTGTTTCTGTGTAATCTAGAGATACTTGTTGATTTAATTTTAATGTTTTTCCTTAGACTGCAGATACATAGCATTGGGTTACTCATGATCTTTTATTTATTTATTTATTTATTATTTTTAATTTAGGTTAGGGGGTAAATTTGAAGGTTTGTTACATGTGTCACGGAGGTTTGTTGTACAGATTATGTCATCACCCAGGTATTAATCCCAGTATTCAATAGTTACCTCTTCTGCTCCTCTCCCTGCTCCCACCCTCCCCACTCAAGTAGATCCCCATGTTTGTTGTTTGTTATTTCCTTCTTTGTGTTTATGAGTTTTGGGGGGGGGGTTTAATTAATTATTTCCTTTAAGTTCCAGGATACATGTACAGAGCCTGAAGGTTTGTTACATAGGTATACATGTGCCATGTTGCTTTGCTGCACTTATTGACCCGTCCTCTAAGTACCCTCCCTCGCCCCACAAAACCAACAAGCCCTGGTATGTGTTGGTCCCCTCCTTGTGTCCATGTGTTCTCATTGTTCAGCTCCTACTTATGAGAACATGTGGTGCTTGGTTTTCTCTTCCTGTGTTAGTTTGCTGAGAATGAAACTTCCAGCTTCATCCATGACCCTGCAAAGGACATGATCTCATTCCTTTTTATAGCTGCATAGTATTCGATGGTGTATATGTGCCACATTTTCTTCATCCAGTCTACCTGATGGGCATTTGGGTTGGTTCTATGACATTGCTATTGTCAACAGTGCTGCAGTAAACATATATGTGCATGTGCCTTTATAGTAGAATAATGTATAATCCTTCGGGTATATATATACACCTCATAATGGGATTGCTGGGTCAAATGGTACTTCTGGTTCTAGATCTTGAGGAATCACCATACTGTCTTCCACAATGGTTGAACTAATTTACATTCCCACCAGCAGAGTAAAAGTCTTCCTATTTTTCCACATCCTCGCCAGCATGTATTGTTTCTTGACTTTTTAATAATTGCCATTCTGACTGGCGTGAAGTGTTATCTCATTATGGTATTGATTTGTATTTCTCTAATGATCAGTGATGTTGGGTCTTTTTTTATATGTTTGTTGGCCATGTAAATGTATTCTTTTGAGAAGTGTCTGTTTATATCCTCTGCTCACTTTTTGACCGGGTTTGTTTTTTTCTTGTAAATTTGTTTAAGTTCCTTGTAAATTCTTGATATTAGACCTTTGTCAAATGGGTAGATTGCAAAAATTTTCTCCCATTCTATAAGTTGCCTGTTCACTCTGATGATAGTTTCTTTTGCTGTGCAGAGGCTCTTTAGTTTAATTAGATCCCATTGTCAGTTTGGGCTTTTGTTGTAATTGCTTTTGGCTTTTTCATCATGAAGTCTTTGCCCATGCTTATGTCCTGAATGGTATTGCCTAGGTTTTCTTCTAGGATTTTTATGGTTTTGGGTTTTACATTTAAGACTTTAATCCATCTTGAGTTAATTTTTGTAAAAGGTATAAGGAAGGGGTCCAGTTTATGTATGTCCCGCTTGCTTTCTTCTACTCATTTATTAATTTTGGTTACATAATAACCACCTGGAAAACCTCAACCCCCAAACAAAATCTGTGACCTAGATAATCTACATCTAATTTTACAGTGCTAATCACCAACACCTTTCTTAAATTAGGCAGCAACTCTTTCCATCATTCCTCAACTTTCCTGTTTAGATAGTATTATTGCTTCTGA
>NW_016107345.1:8648050-8664126 GCF_001604975.1 Cebus imitator
CTAGTTTGAAATGTTTTTTCATTTTCTTCAAGCTTTTATTTTATAACCAAAAGATTGTATGTGGAAAAGTTGCAGTTATTAATTCTTCCTTTTATGGCCAATTTTCTCTGTTTTATAAACATTTCCCTCCCTTAAAGTTTAGAAGAAGTTGCCTATATTTTTCTATCAGTGATTTAAAGTATGAAGTAGATTTTCATATTATCATGAGAGGTAGGATTTCAATTTTTTCATGTGTATACTATTTTCCCAGCTTTATTTATTCAAGTTCTTTCTTACCTACTTTTCAGACATGATACACCTCTCCTGTATGAGTTCCACACACATGTGGGTCTACCTCTGAGCTCTGTGTTATTTTGTTAGTGAAACTGTCTGTCTCTGCAATAGTATCACACTATCTTAATTAGCAAAGCTTTACAAAGAGTCCTGTTACCTAAATAATAAGCCCCTCCTTCATGTATACTCTCTGAGAATTCTTCTGGCAATTTTTCCTTTTAATCTTCTATATACATATTACAAATGTGATCAAGTTTCATTATTTTTAGATTTTAACATGATTTGACTTAAATCTATGAATCAATTTGAGAAAAATGAACATTTTTAAGATATAAAGATATAATCATTGTATATCTCCCTGTTTATTTAAGTCTTTCATATTTTAATACAGTTTTCTAATTTTGCTATGGTAGTCTTAACATCTTTTGTTAAATTTATTCCTATGTACTTGTTATTATTCCATGGTTTTATCTTTATCTTTGCCCTTGACGTTCTTTGGTGAACCAAAAAGCCTTAATTTGACATAATCAAGATAATTAATTTTTCACCTTCATGCTTTTGGATTTTTGTTAAAGCGTTTCATGACTCCAGATTGCACAGATATTTTTCTGCACTATATTCCATTCACTTTATAGTTTTATGTTCCTTATCAGTCTACCATTCAATTTGAATGTAAAGAAATAAAAACATATTCCAGAGAAATTATAAAGTTCAACATCCTTACTTGCTTTCTAAAAGCAAACAACTTAATTTTCATGCCTTTTCACCTCTGCCTACATTTTTTCACATAACATTGAATCATTATTCCCATTATTTATATCTGATAATGAGGCCCCTTGCTTTCTTATCTCGAATAGGAACATTTTTATTCCTAAACTTTCCCGACACCTCAATTAAGTTAAAATGTTAATCCCTGTGTACAGTAAAACATACCATATTAAGCAAAGAAAATCCTAAAATTGTGAGACTTAGTTGAACTCAGAATCCTCTCATCTTAGACCTTCTATTGTGGAGTTCAGGCAAAAAAGAGTTGACATTATATTAACAGAACATAGGAAGTAGAACATAGACACTAAAACCAGAGAGACCTGGGTTTTAATCCAAACTTTGCCACTGACTAGGCATGTGACATTGAATAAGGCTTTTGATTTTGCTAAGCCTAAGTTTCCTATGCACAAAATAGACATGAACATCTCTATTTGTAGGGATTTTATAAAGTTTTAATTAGATAATTAATCAAAACAGTTGTTTTCAACCTAATTGGAATCACCTGGGGAACTTTAGCAAGTAATGTTGGCTGGGTCCCTTCCCTAGAGATTCTGGAATATAATTAATCTGGAATATAACCTGGGCTCTCAGTTTTTCAAAAGCTACCCATATTATTGTAATACACAGCTAAAATTGAGAAACACTGATCTAAACATATAGTCTTGTTTATTGCATGGTATATAGAAAGCGTGACGAAATCATTACTAGAATGATGATGATGAAAATGATGATGAGGATTGTGAAAAAGGTGATAAATTTCAGCTAAAAAATTCTGGCAGTGACACTGGCCTATTATGATTATTCTTCCACAGAGCTCAAGTGAAAAAGAAGCAATAGGGTTTGAATCTATGCCCCCACCCAAATCTCAATTTCAATTGTAATCTCCAGTATTAGAAGTTAGGCCTGGTTGGAGGTGATTAGATCATGGGGGTGGATCCTTCATCAATGGTTGAGCACCATCTCTTTGGTGCTGTTCTCCTGAAAGAGTTCTCTTGAGATCTGTTTGTTAAAATGTGTAGTACCTCCCCCTTCTCCCTCTTCCTACTGCTCTGGCCATGTGAATATGCCTGCTCTAGCTTTGCTTTCTGCCATGATTAAAAGCTCCCTGAGGCCTCTCCAGAAGCGGGTACTGCTATGCTTCCCATATAGCCTGTGGAATCATGAACCAATTAAACCTCTTTACTTATAAATTACCCAGTCTTAGGTATTTTTTTTTAAAACAATGTGAGAATGGACTAATACAAGAAGCCACTTAGCATAGAGATTGTCAGAAACTTCATAGTAAAACGTACATGCTATTTTCACAGCTTTTAATTTTCAATCCTCTACACAACCTATGAAATAAATACTATAATATTTTTAAGAGTGAAAAACACTCCGAGAGTTTAATTGTTTTACAAAAGGTGATCGCTTAGGGAGCTAAACCAGAATGCAAATTTTAATCTATTTATCCAAAGTTCAGTACCACTTCTGTTACGTCACAATCATCCACAGTGGGCAAAAGTAAAGAGTTCAGCTTCTTCATAAACAGAATTTAGAAAAAATTTTCTAAGTCTGGAAAGTATTCCAGAAATCACATGATGACTAGAGCAAAGGGTAAAATTCCTTCAGTCACTAAAGATCACATTAGCATGTGAATAGTCTGAAGCTGAAGACTATTTTTTATTTGTCATTATAACGATAGTGACTTACATAGTACTTTGCACTTAATAGGTGCTCAATAAATATTTGTTGAATGGATACTCAAAGGCTCTAAAATAAACCAGTTTTAGCAGTTTAAAGAAAGTTTGAAAAAATGGTGTTAACATCTAAGAAATAAAACTCTAAATTCTTACTTTCAATGAAAATTAATGACCGTAAGGATTTATACCAAGTATATCAATCCAAGAAAGTATTTGGAGCAGAAAACAGAAGTTACCATGCACCTTCTGACATACATATACACATGTATGCATATATATATATATATATATATGCTAATTCAAAGAATATTATTTAATATATACAGACATTACTTATATACTGATTTTTAATATAATTTTCTATCTAATATAAATCATTAACAATGGTTCTTTGGCATATGATTGAGTCACCATAATATTAAATGTATAGTACAAGAGCTTTCTGTGTAAATATTAAAATGTACAACATTTCACAATAATTATACATCACTGAGCTAGTGTCATTCATTTATTTTTTTTTTTTAGCTAGTGTTATTGATACAAAGCATTTAGGTGATGGACATGTATGTTACTTTAAGATAGAAGAATATATACATCATTTCCTAGTGAACAGTAATATAAGAATTCAGATAATTTTGAAATCATGTTTTAGAATATAGTAATACCCTTTTCTGAGGGGCTGGGGCAGGGCAGGGGGAGTCATGTTCTTTTTTTTAATTTTTTTTTTTTTGGGAAAAAGAGAAAAAGAAAGAAAGAAAGAGAGAAAGCAACAAAAAAAGGAATGAAAGAGAGAAAGAAAGAGGAAGAGAAAGAGGGAGAGAGAACAGGAGTCTTGTTTTATTGCCCAGGCTAGAATGCAGTCTAAAAATGGATATTGAAAACCTCTTTTATGCCAATAATTGTGCTTAACAATGGAGACAGGAAGGAATAAGGGGGGAAAATAACAAACAAGCAGCCAACCAATATTTCATTTAAACCTGTGAAATGCTATGCAATTACTGAGGAGTGATTTACTTCCAATTATGTAGTCACTTTTAGAGTAGATGTGATGTGGTACAGATAAGAATGTATGTTCTGTGGATTTGGGGTGGAGAATTCTATAAATGTTTATTAAGTTTACTTGTTCCAGGTCTGAATTCAAGTCCTGGATATCCTTGTTAATTTTCTGTCTCGTTAATCTATCTAATATTGACAATGTGATGCTAAAGTCTCCCATTATTATTGTATGGGAGTCGAAGTCTCTTTATAAGTCATTAAGAACTTGCCTTATGTATCTGGGTGCTGCTGTATTGGGTACATATATATTTAGGATCATTAGCTCTTCTTGTTGCATTGTTCCTTTTACCATTATGTAATGTCCTTCTTTGCCTCTTTTGATCTTTGTTGCTTTTTATCAGAGGCAAGAATTGCAACTCCTGATTTTTATTTTTATTTTTATTTTTTTTTGCCTCTCCATTTGGTTGGTAAATCTTCCTCCATCCCTTTGCTTTGAGTCTTTGTGTATCCTTGCATGTGAGATGGGTCTGGATGCAGCATACCGATGGGTTTTGGCTTTTTATCCAATTTGCCTGTCTGTGTCTTTTGATTGGGGCATTTAGTCGATTTAAATTTAGGATTAATAATAATATATGTGAGTTTAATACTGCCATTTGATGCTAGCTGGCTGTTTTGCTCATTAGTTGATATAGATTCTTCATTGTGTTGATGCTCTTTACCTTTTGATATACTTTTGGAATGGCTGATACCGGTTGTTCCTTTCTATGTGTAGTGCTTCTTTCAAAAGCTCTTGTAAAGCAGGCCTGGTGGTGACGAAATCTCTGAGTACTTGTTGTTCACAAAGATTTTATTTTTCCTTCACTTAGGAAGCTTAGTTTGGCTGTATATGACACTCTGGGTTGAAAGTTCTTTTCTTTAAGGATATCGAATATTGGCCCCCACTCTCTTCTGGCTTATAGGGTTTCTGCTGAGAGATCTGCTGTGAGTCTGATAGGCTTCCCTTTGTAGGTAACCTGACCTTTCTCTCTGGCTGCCCTTAGCATTTTCTCCTTCATTTTAACCCTGGTGAACCTGACGATTATGTGCCTTGGGGTTGCTCTTCTTGAGGAATATCTTTGTGGTGTTCTCTGTATTACCTGGAGTTGAGTATTGTCCTGCCTTGCTAGGTTGGGAAAGTTTTCCTGAATAATATCCTGAAGAATATTTTCCAGTTTGGATTCATTCTCTTCGTCACATTCAGGTACACCTATCAAACATAGATTAGGTCTTTTCACATAGTTCCATATTTCTTGGAGACTTTGCTCATTCCTATTTACCCTTTTTTCTCTAATCTTGTCTTCTCATTTTATTTCATTGAGTTGGTCTTCAATCTCTGATATCCTTTCTTCTGCTTGATCAATTTGACCGTTAAAACTTGTGCATACTTCGCGAAGTTTTCGTATTTTGTTTTTCAGCTCCATTAATTCACTTATATTCCTCTCTAAATTATCTATTCTTGTTAGCATTTTGTGAAACATTTTTTCAAGGTTCTTAGTTTCTTTTCATTGGGTTAGAACATGTTCTTTTAGCTCACAGAAGTTTCTTATTATCCACCTTCTGAAGCCTGATTCTGACAATTCATCACACTCATTCTCCATCAGGCCTTGCTCCCTTGCTGATGAGGAGCTGCGATCCCCTAAAGGAGGAGAGGCATTCTGATTTCGGATGTTTTCAGCCTTTTTGCGATGGTTTCTTCCCATCTTTGTGGATTTATCTTTGTAATTGCTGACTTTCAGATTGGGTCTCTGAGTGGACGTCCAGCTTGTTGGTGGTGATGTTATTTCTGTTTCTTTGTTTTCCTTCGGCGGACGCCCTTCCCCAACAGAGCTGGACCTTCCTTGGTTCAGCTGTGCTTGCTGTGAAACTCTCAACCGTCAGCGTTTCCAATTGCTTTTCTTTTTGTGGGGGTGGGACCAGCCGAGCCCAATCACCTGGTTCCCCACCTTCAAGCCCCCTTTTTTTCTTTTCCTAATTGAGTGGTCGATTCTCTCCCAGATGCCCCAGTCGCCTGCCGAAAAGGTGCTGGGATCTATGCAATTTCCCATGCAGTGACCGCACCAGCTGAAACAGCAGCGCTGAGATTTGTGGCACTTTTCTGCCTGGGAATTTCCCAGTCTGGCTCCTGGCTTCAGTCCCCTTTTCATTCAGCTGAATGGGTGACTCTGCCTTCCCAGAGCTCCAAATGCCAACTAAAAGGGCAGCCAGTCCCACATACTCCACATTGAGAACCGTCATGTCGGGATGCCGGCAAAACAGCCGCGTAGGCCAAAAGAGTCACACTGGTGACCTGTGGGGCTCCTCCGCTGGGAATCTCCTGGTCCGTAGGCAACAAAAATATGTCTGGAAGTCTGGCATCCACTCACTCCCTGTGCCTTCACTGGGAGCTGCAATCCTGAGCTGCTGCTAATCAGCCATCTTGGATCTCTCTCAGGGAGAATCATGTTCTATCTTCCACTTAGAGACAGGCATTCAGAAGTAAGATGGAAAGTTCACATGATATCACACAACTTAAAAGGTCACATGATTTCAAACTCTTGGGCCGTTGGGGTACTCATGTCAAGCTTCATGTAAAACCAGGATTAAGCTTGACTTGAAGGCAGCAAATAATTAGGAAAGTAAAATGGGTTGGAAATTCCAAGCAGTAGTAAAACATGCTCAAAAGTAACTCTGTTTTAAGAAACAACAAAGAGACCTATTTAATTAAAAAGTGGAAGACAGACTTGGAAGGTTGGGTTAGAACCAGAAAGAGAATTTTGAACAAAAACCTCAAAAGATTCTATTTTATCCCAATTGCTAATTAACAACATGTATCGCACAGGATAGACTAAGTTATGATGAGGTTCAAAACAAAAATCTTAGTTCCTAAAATAAAAAGATTTTGATGGTTCTTACTACATGTTGTCCTCAATCAGAGATGCAGCCTGAACCATCAAAAATGTTTCCACCATCTAAAATGTCACCACGGAAGTGGGACAGGAAAAAGATACGCACATACAGGTTCTGCTATCGTTTGAATGTTTTTGTTCCCTACAAAATTTATGTTGAAACTTAATCCACAATATGACAGTATTAAGAGGTGAGGCCTTTTAGGAGGTGATTAGGCCATGGCAGTTCCATATTCATGAAGGGATCAGGACATGCAGGGGCTAGTCCATTCCCCTATTTTGCCATTCTGCCTTACCCCATGTGAGGACACAAGGTTCACCCTTCCACCATGTGCAGATATAGCAAGAAGTTCCTTCTCAGACATCAGACTTGCTGGTGCCTTGATCTTGGACTTTCTAGCCCCCAGAACTGTTTGAAAATAATTTCTGTTCTTCAGAACCAGTCTATGCTATATTCTTTTAGTAGCACCAAAGGTCTAAGGCTTTTAGAGGCTACCGTCTAGAAGTGATATCTATTCTACTCACATTTCATTCACCAAAGCAAATTTCATGATTATATCTAATCTCACAGAAGAGGAAAAAGTAACCATACCATATGCTTAGAGGAAGGGGAACTAGAAATACTAATGAAGAGAACTAATGACCACGTAGAATGTCTGATGCTTTTGGTCAGGTACTGTATTATATAATTTAAAATTTGTTCCGCAAAAATTCTTGGTTGTACAATGCAAAATAAAAGAAAAGGGCTCATCTGGAGATAGGGAAGCCTGTTATTACAACTGTCTAGGTGTAGCAGTAAAAATCCAAACTGGGGAAAAGAAAGGAAACACCACAGTGAGAGACATTGTGGAGGAATAAATGTGAAAAACCTGTTAATTGACAGGCATAAGACATAAGGGAAAATAAACTTTTGAAGACAATTAAGAGATTTCAAGTCTAGATAAAAGATATTTCTTTTTAAAACAAAGTTCAAGGAGGCCGCTTAGGGGAAAAGATGAGTTTAGTTTCATATATAAGTACTGGCAGATGGAAGAATAAAAATTAAGGAATATTGGGCTGCTGGAGAATTTGAGGTGCAGTGTGGTCTCATTGGAAGTGTCAGCTGGTCCTATGTGAAGATCTGAATACCAGATGATTCTTCAGAGTGGCCCTGCTTTAGGGTGAGAAGACTGGCCCTTTAAACCTATGAGGGGGATGGCCATGGTCAAAGTGGCTCTCCTGGCTGCTGACACAATTCCTGAAGAGAGCTAACTGTTAGTGCACAACACAGTATCCTCTGCAATTACAGATGCCTGCATTTAGCATATGTGAAGATGAGAGAAAACTTCAGAAAAAGATATTCAGAATACCTAAAGGAAATATAAATATTTTGTGAGGTAAACCATTATCTTAGGATTGGTATTCCCATAGGTTAACCTTTCACTGATCTGAGCTGACCCTATGTATAATTCACAAGCATGATATTCCTTGGGGAAGAAGCATAGACCATGGCCTCCATGTCAAGCAGCTTGAAAAGTACATGGGGATTCAAGTTATCAGACCTGTTGTTATCTTAATAGCTCATTCAGGTTTCACCTCTGAGATTCTAATCAAGCACCTGTACTATGTGGAGACTAGCAAGCTGATCATGCAAAATCTGGGGGAGACAGTTTCATTTCTTGAGTGATTTAATTGCCATCTGGCATATCACATTAATTGGAAATTCAGACAATGAGGCATTGTTTAAAGCAGTAAGAAATCTTTGGCATAATTATTCAAATATTAGGTGTGCTCATCATTGCACATAGGTAGAGATTAAAAAAAAGCAGGCAAGATTTGTATAAAGATTAAGGGAGAAGAAGTACAGCATGGTGGCTATATTTCATAATAATGTATTGCACATTTAAAGTTTGCTAAGAATATAGATCTTAAGTATTTTCACCACATAAAAAAGATAACTATATGAAATGATAGATTTATTAATTAGCTTGATTGTGGTAACAATTTCTCAATGCATATGCATATCAAAACATCACATTATATACCTTAAATATATTTTTGATTTTTCAATTATACCTCCATAAAGCTGGAAAATACAATAAAGGGAGAAGTATGTGTTAGGTAATTGCCATATTAAGAGACATAAATCTAAACAAAAAAAGAATGTTATTCTAAAAAATATCAAACCAGCTTATATTATTTGTTTCTATTTCTATAAAATTTTGTTTATGTGTATGTATTAAAGTAGGAAAAACATACATGAATATCTCCTGGGATATAGGGTTATCCATGATGTACGAAGTGAAGAAAAGCAAAAGCACGCTAAAATGAAATCTGTATATTATTCTACTATTTGAAAATAAAATAACAAATCAACGAACCAAAAACTCCATCTTTTTCACTTAAATGCTTTTATTCACTTGTGTGACCAACAGAGGAGTAAACTTGGTAATCTTATGAAAATGGGAGTGAAAAGGATGTGATAGTTGGCATTTTAATCACAGCATTCTCGTATATTATTTCACCTGTTACAACAAAGAAGTATACATTTTGTAATTTGAAAACCATCATATAAAGGAATTCATGTACATTTTTAAAAGATGTAATTATGCATGAAGCATATTCTGAAAGCTGAATTTTAGAACAGCTTCCTAAAATCAAACTGGACAGCCATTTAAAAGAACCAAACACCTTGCAGTAGTTTGACATGCAGAAAGAAACAAGCATATATGGTGCAGGAATAAATAAGGGTTATTTTGTATACAGCAAGCTATTCAGTATTGGTCTAAGGTAGCAATCTGAGCTAATTAGCCTGTCCTAGCCATACAGGGTCATTCAGAGTAGATTAATTTGTTTTACCAAAAATGGTGAAATGAAATGAGGAAATAAAGATTGATTTTGTGAATTGTCAGGGTTAGTTTTGGTAGAAAGTATTTGTTTTAGATGTTGCCTTATCAAGTTCTTTGGTTCAGTAGGTGTTGCTCTGTAGGAGTTGCTTAAAGATTTTTGAAACAGTGTAAGGTTATTACAAAAATATAAAGAAGGAGCTTTTTCAGGTTGGGAGCTGTGATAGCACAGGAAAATCATAATTGCAAGCAGAGAAAAGAAAGATACTGGATTAACTGATGACTTACAGTAGACTAAAAGATCCTAGAAGTCACTATTAAAATTCCACAAGTAGATACGATTCTGTAAGTGGAAAAACTGAACATCATAAAGGTGTCTGAATTATGAATTATAGCAAAATTTTAAAATAGAATAAATTAAAATTAAATAGGACGCATACATAAAGGTGCCACTAAACTCCTCTCAGTGTTCAGAAAATTTAAACTTTGTAATATTTTAAAATGCCCCCAAATGTTACCTTTTATAGTTTACAGAGTAATTAAAAGTTTTCATTCAGAAATGAATTGTGCATAATCATGTCTCTTAGAGCTTTCTACATAAAAAATATCTACTAAATTCAGTGCTCTCTTATATATCTGGCTCCTACATAGCAAAGCCTCCAGTTTTTCTGGATGCATTTAGTGTACAAGTAAACCTATTTTCTTAAAAATGAGGCCAATATATAAGAAGAAAATTCTATTAAGTAAAAGTACCTATAATCTTAGCTGAATGATCTAAAAAAAATTACATCCACTTTTCTTGAAATGAAAACCACAGGACTTCATAAATTCTTTCTTTGTAAAGGACAACTTGGTGTATCTGAAAGCATGTTCTGTCCGTACCATACATAAAAACAACTCAGAACAGGCTGGGCAACTCAGCCAAGGCGAGAAGAGATCCCACTGTGCAAACCTAAGTCCTATGCAGACAGTTCCAAGATTATTTATTGCACCTTAATGTTACAGGGAATGGAAGTGACTAATTATGCATAATCATTTTTCAAATGTCTTCCACATCAAATATATCCACGAAGTTCAGCACTACATGATTTTTCTGGCTCCCAACCTATCCAGGTGCCTAGATTATATGGACTGATTGTGGTGTAACCTTCTGAGTCCTGCAGTATGCCAAGCCCTATGCTAGGCATGTTCACACACATCATATAATTCAGTGGATAGCATAGTCCTCCCCTATAGGCTTCCTTCTCTCCATTTTATAAATGAATAAGCTGAACGCAAGAATTATCAAGCAACTTGTCCAAGGTCATACAACTATTTAGTGACTAGATTAGGTTTTGAGCCTTAGTAAGTCTGCTTCCAATGCCCAGTTTATTTCTACTGTATTATGCTGTATCCAGGAGGTTATCATTCAAGGTGCCTCTTCTTCTTTGCATTAAAAAGATCAAAATAATTAGGCTGAACTCTTAGCTTTCTTTTATTCCTACTCAGGAGAAGGATGGACTAATGAGTTAGAGTGACCAGTTAATGAAACCACTGGTGATTTAATGAAGACACTGATGAGACATTTTATAGAATGACCAAATTCACTATATTTCATTACATTAAAAAAACTCTATAAATATACATGTATACATAATTTTACATAATGATATAAATGGCATCCCCGTTTCATCAGCCACTACCAGACACTCATCTTCACCTAGAAACCTCCTCCATGTTCACTCTACAACACTTGGACATATGTTGTTGGTTTTGGAGGCACAACATTTTTTTTATGTATTCCTCTCTGTTTTCCTTCTCATATTCTTCCCAGGGAACAATGTCCCATGTAAATAACCTACTACATATCCATTTATAGTTTTTCATATTCATATCATTACATGAAACATACATCTATCCAACATTACTTATAATATCTATAAATATAAGAAGTTATGTCCTTCTTTTACAAATACAGGATCATGTCATGGCTACTTTTCTTCATTCTACACCTTTTAATCAACAATACCTAGGACATGATTGGGTATGGTAGCTGATGCCTATAATCTCAGCACGTTGGGAAGCCGAGGTGGGAGGATTGCTTGAGGCCAGAAACTTGAGACCAGGCTGAGCAACATACTGCAACTGTCTCTACAAAAAAATAAAAATAAAATTAGGCATGGTGGCATGCACATGTAGTTCTAGCTATTCAAGAGGCTAAAGTTGGGGGATCACTTGAGTCCAGATGATTGAGACTGCAGTGAGCCGTGATTGTACCACTGCCCTCCAACCTAGGTGACAGAGAGATATCCTGTCCCCCCAAAAAACCAAAATAATAATTAAAAATTAATAATGTTTAGGGTGAGCCCCTCTAACTCAACTAGTATAGGGCCCGATTCATTATTTTTGGTGTTTTCATCATCCTTACCAATGCAGCAATAAACATTCATGTATGAATATTTTTATTTACTGATGTTTTTGTTTTTATTAAAGCTATTCCCAGGAATTCCATACAGGGATTAGAGTATATGTAATCTTGATTTTAACAGATGTTATCATTTTTTTTTACAAGAAGACTGTAATTATTACTAGATAAAATGTACCCTCTTCTCTAAGTATTCCTGGCAGCACTACTTAAGTTTTGATGGGAATAAAATGATATAGCGTTGTTGCTTTAATTTAAATGTTCCTTGCTACTATATATTTGAGCATTTTTGACAAGGTTTATTTACATGGATTTAGTTTTTGCTTATTTTCTAAGAAATTGTTTATTTTCTTATAAGTTTTTAAATATGGATCATAACCTTTTGTTCAATACAGATATGTTGAGTTGTTTTGGTTTTATTACAAAAGTCTGTCATTTACTTCCTAATTTGGGGTGTCTGGCAGAAGTTCTAAATTCAATTTATTCATATAAGTCTATCTTTCCTTTAAAAATGTTTGTATATTCTGCCTTGGGTAAAAGTTTCCCCCGATCAATATTATCACTTCATTCATATCCCCTGATCAATATTATCACAACATTCCCCCGTTGTCAAATTATCACTTACCTAAGATTATTTTTTTTTCTATTTAGATACTAAATAGAAAAAAGTCCGCTAAGATTATTTTTTTTCTATTTAGATACTTAATTTAATCGAACATTTAAAAAATTATATAGAACTTTTTTTCTATACAGATTAGACAGGTAGCAATTTGCTGATATCATTTATTAAATTAATCATTCTTTCCTGCTTAATTGAAATTTAAGCCTTTGTTGTATGTTAAATTTATAAACATTCTGGTAATGAAGAGGCAGGAAAACACTACTCTGAAATATGCTACTTTGGAAAGTGAGAAAACAGCACAAGTTGGAAGGCCACTGTCATCTTCCCCTCACCTTTCACCCCTGAAGCAAGCCATAAAAACTAGGAAGATCACTTTCTGATCTTCCCCTCCTCTTCTCTCCAAAGACTCTCTTATGACAAGTGTCCTTCCTGATACCTTGAGAAGAGAAATGTCATACAGAGACATCAAGAATCTGGACAAACAGGCCTTGCTGTTTGTTACTCCCAGTATATTACTGTTAGATCACACTCCCTTTAGTCCACACTTGTACACAACTGCCCACCCTTCATCAAATCTGAGCATAAAAATATAGCTTTTCTCTGTTTCTTTGGGTCTTCATTTCTGATGTTGCCTATGTCACATAAAACTTCTATCAGATAAATTTGTATGCTTTTCTTTTGTTAATCTGTTCTTTATTATAGGGGTCTTAGCCATGAACCTAGTGAAGGGTGAGGAAAGAAAGCTTTTCTCTCCTATAATGGCATTTCTTCCTGGAAATGTTACATCTTATAATTTAGAATTCCATATTATTCAAGAAGTGCAAGTGGCACCATTTTTTAAAAAACATTATTGCTTATCAAATGTAAATTGAGTATAAGATGGAATAAGAACTTTGAAAATAGAAGAATGTGGTAATTCCTATACTAAAGGGACTTATCAGTTATTAGAAAGTGATAGGATGATATGGGATGCACACACAAAGTATTAGTCAACAATGCCAAGCAGCAATACCATGTGAGATCTATGGGGTCTATGATGACAAAACAAAAACATGGGAGAAGGAGCTAATGATACATGGTCTCATATTAGAAGGAATGAAAACAGTATAGCCTGCAACGTGCACAACTTTGGTGGAAAGGAGCAGACATGGCCCTTAAAATGAAGTTAGTTCATTAACATCAGAATTTAGAAGCTCTGCATATTTCAGCATCCAAACAGAATTTCCAAATTTTGTTTATGTAGAAAAAAAAGAAAATGTTTTGTTGATGACACCACATCTAGTAACTGATATCAACTGCCAATGAAAAATTCGCAATTTAAAAATAATATGCAACAATGATTGCTTAATTCTTCACATTTTGATCTTAAATATATTTTATACTTTTTTGAATTATGACATTGCCTTAAAAATTCCATTTTATAACATTTAAAAACAATCAACTAAGGTAAATGTAGACTTCTCTTTGAATGGTGAGATCCAGCTAATTTCTGTCTATTAATTTATGTAAAATTCCTGTGATATATGAAAACAGAAGACAGGACCCAAGTTTTGCTTTTTGTTTCTCTTCACTTGTGTTGTGTGAAGACTGCTGCCAATTGGTAGTAGGGGTACTCCATCATTACACCATTAATAGATCTCACCAGAACAAGGTTTCATTACTGTGGATATTGGATAAGGCTCTGCCAGAAGCCTTTCAATACCCTAAGGATAAGATGTGCAAAGTCCCCAAATTAGGTGCAGCCGTCTTTGGGCAAGAATTTGAGGTTTGCAGGGATGTTTATGCTGGGGTTTGAGGAGGCTTGATCAAGATATTTCCCTAGGGTGACAAATCCATAATTGCACTTATCAACTTTAGGCTGCCTTGATTAATGCAACCTTCTGTGATTTATCACCCAGAATATTTTTAAACAGGTGCTTTCTCTTCATTGTAATAGACTGGAGTTTTCCAGAAGTGACAACACAGGCTTGTTTTAGTTAATTGTTTTGTGAAATTCACTGAGAAAGCATTACAAGCAAGCAAATCTACCCAGTCATTTTGTAGAGACTTGAGGTTAGTGTAATTATTTGAGTAGAGACCTTGGGTTAGAGGCTTAGTTGATGTCAGCCTGTGATGATTTCTACCTGACCTTCTTGACACTTTAAAAGTTGCTGCTTTTTAAAATGTGACTCCCTACCTCCAGACACTTAACACTCACAGAACACTGCGTTGGATCCCAGATCTTCCTAGCCTTGGAGAATCTCAGAACTAGCTGCTTAGTATATAAGAAACAAATGTAGCATACCAAAGAGCCTTGACAGAAAAAATGACACACACACGCACACGCGCGCACTCACACACACACACAAAACACATCGGTCATATTTTATAAGAAAGTATAAACTGTGAAAAAATATGATAGAAATCTAAAGTTAACTGTTGTGCAAATGGTATACAGCCATGTACACCAATTTTACCATTTTAGTGTTTAGAGCAGTCTGGATCTAGCTGGAGTAATAAATTCTTTTCACTAC
Source organism: Cebus imitator (assembly GCF_001604975.1). Lineage (NCBI taxonomy): Eukaryota > Metazoa > Chordata > Mammalia > Primates > Cebidae > Cebus > Cebus imitator. The sequence continues at coordinate 8,663,058 of NW_016107345.1, forward strand.
TTTAAAGTTGTGCCAAGCGTATTTCTATAGGGCAGCAATACATCACAGTGGATCAGAAAGTAGTCCCTGAGTATCAGCATCCCAGGATGTAAACCTGGCCTCACTGCTTACTAGCTGTATGACCTTGGGCAAATTAACTTCTCTGTGCCGAAATCTTCTCATTTGTGAAGTGGAGTTGAAAACTACCTATTTCACAGGACTCTTCTGAGGATTAAATCAAATAAAATATATGGAAAGCTTTGCTATTTTAATTTTTAAAAAACAAAGCACTATTTAACCTATCAAGGGACTATTATCTTAAGTGAAGAGCACTTTCTATTTTCCTAAAATCAATTAAAGGTCAGCTTATTGTCCATGTCACATGAGATGGACAATACTTACTTACCAGTACTTTAATGAACCCACAAACTGGGAGTAAATAAAAATTTTATTTTCAGACATCTAGTCCGTTTAAACTAGGCTGTTGTCCCATTAGAAGTACTGGTTTCTCACTGTGAAAGAGTAAGTTTAGAATGGGCTGGAAATTCACTATTTGACAATCTATATATCTTAATTTGTGTTTCCTTCCAGAGAGACAGAAAAGAAAAAGAGAGAGAGAGAAATAGTAAAGATAATGGGTGAGTAACACATGAAGCAAAATCTAAGACTTCCGGAAAGCCCTGTGAGCTAAGCAAAGATGAAATTATTTTCTGGTTGTGAAGAAAGAATGTGAGTACTTAAAGGCTCAAGTTGCCCACAAATTCCTGGGATAGTGTGCAATCTACTCTGTTTAATTCTGTGGAACTCTTATTCCCAAACCTAGCAGCATATCAGAATCTTTTTGAAGACTATTTTTAAAATGTACAGCTTCTTGAACTCTGTCCAGGACAACAGAATCAGTTATCTCCAAGGATATAGCCCTGAAATATATGTTTTTGAAAGGTTCTTTTTTTTTCCCCCATTTATTTATTTTATTACATTTTAGGTTTTGGGGTACATGTGAAGAACATGCAAGATTGTTGCATAGGTACACACGTGGCAGTGTGATTTGCTGCCTTCCTCCCCATCACCTACATCTGGCATCTCTCCC
>NW_016107345.1:8665501-8667274 GCF_001604975.1 Cebus imitator
TAAATTACTTTGGGCAGTATTGCCATTTTCACGATATTGATTCTTCCTAACCATGAGCATGGAATGTTTCTCCATCTGTTTGTGTCCTCTCTTATTTTGTTGAGCAGTGGCTTGTAGTTCTCCTTGAAGAGGTCCTTTACGTTCCTTGTTAGTTGTATTCCTAGGTATTTTATCCTCTTTGTGGCAGTTGTGAATGGAAGTTTGTTCTTGATTTGGCTCTCTTTAAGTCTGTTATTGGTGTATAGGAATGCATGTGACTTTTGCACATTGATTTTGTATCCTGAGATTTTGCTGAAATTGCTTATCAGTTTCAGGACATTCGGGGCTGAGACGATGGGGTCTTCTAGATATACAATCATGTCGTCTGCAAATAGAGACAATTTGACTTCCTCCTTTCCTATTTGAATGCCCTTTATTTCTTTTTCTTGCCTGATTGCTCTGGCTAGAACTTCTAGTACTATATTGAATAGGAGTGGTGAGAGCGGGCATCCTTGCCTTGTGTCACATTTCAAGGGGAATGCTTCCAGTTTTTGCCCATTCAGTATGATATTGGCTGTTGGTTTGTCATAAATAGGTTTTATTATTTTGAGATACGTTCCGTCAACACCTAGCTTATTGAGGGTTTTTAGCAAAAAGGGCTGTTGAATTTTGTCAGAGACCTTCTCTGCATCAATTGAGATAATCATGTGGTTTTTGTCTTTGGTTCTGTTTATGTGGTGAATTACGTTTATAGACTTGCGTATGTTGAACCAGCCTTGCATCCCTGGGATGAAGCCTACTTGATAATGGTGGATAAGCTTTTTGATGTGCTGTTGCAATCGGCTTGTCAGTATTTTATTGAAGATTTTTGCATCTATGTTAATCATGGATATTGGCCTGAAGTTTTTTTTTCTTGTTGAGTCTCTGCCGGGTTTTGGAATCAGGATGCTGGTCTCATAGAATGATTTGGGAAGAATTCCCTCTTTTTGTATTGTTTGGAATAGTTTCAGAAGAAATGGTACCAGCTCCTCTTTTTATGTCTGGTAGAATTAGGCTGTGAACCCTTCTGGACCTGGGCTTTTTTTGGGTGGTAAGCTCTTAATTGCTGCCTCAACTTCAGACCTTGTTATGGGTCTGTTCAGGGTTTCTGCTTCTTCCTGGTTTAGGCTTGGGAGGAGGCAAGAGTCCAGGAATTTATCCATTTCTCCCAGGTTTACTAGTTTATGTGCATAGAGTTGTTTGTAATAATCTCTGATGATCGTTTGAATTTCTGTGGAATCTGTGGTGATATCCCCTTTATTGTTTTTTATTGTATCAATTTGGTTATTCTCTCTTTTGTTTTTTATTAATCTGGCTAGTGGTCTATTTTGTTGATCATTTCAAAAAACCAGCTCCTGGATTTATTGATTTTTTTGAAGGGTTTTTTGTGTCTCTATCTCCTTCAGTTCTGCTCTGATCTTAGCTATTTCTTGTCTTCTGCTAGGCTTTGAGTTTTTTTGATCTTGCTCCTATAGCTCTTTCAGTTTTGATGATAGGGTGTCAATTTTTGATCTCGCCTTGCTTCTCATGTGGGCATATATTGCTATATATTTTCCTCTAGAGACTGCTTTAAATGTGTCCCAGGGATTCTGGTATGTTGTGTTGTCATTCTCATTGGTTTCGAAAAACATCTTTATTTCTGTCTTCATTTCATTGTTTATCCAGTCAACATTCAAGAGCAAGTTGTTCAGTTTCCATGAAGCTGTGCGGTTCTGGGTTAGTTTTTGAATTCTGAGTTCTAACTTGATTGCACTG
>NW_016107345.1:8669444-8672018 GCF_001604975.1 Cebus imitator
CTGCTATCTTTGTCCCAGAAGGATACCCGCCTAGTGTCAATCTGATCTCTCCTTTATGAGGTGGCTCTTTGGATATATAGGGGTCAGGGAGCTGCTTGAGGAGACAGTCTCTTCTTTATAGGAGCTCAAATGCTGAGCTGTGAGCACCATTGTTCATTCAGAGCTGCTGGGCAGGTACATTTACGTCTGCTGCAGCAGAACTCATAAACTGCTTTTTGTTCCCAGGTGCTCTGTCCCAGGGATATAGGTCTTTATGAGTTTCAGTTATGCTGCTGCTTTGTCTTTTTTTTTCTTCAGAGCTGCCCTGCCCAGCAAGGAGGCAGCCTAGTCACTGTCTGCCTGTAGAGGCTTTGCTGAGCTGCTGTGGGCTCTGCCCCGCTGCCGAGTGAACTTCCCTTCAGTCCTGTTTATATGGATGTAGTTAGAACTGCCTCGGCAATGGTGGCCTGCCTCTGTTAAGGCTGAGTCTCTCTGTAGTGGCGGGTTGCCTTGGCAATGGCGGGCTGCCTCAGCAATGGCGGGATGCCTCAGCAATGGCGGGTTGCCTTGGCAATGGCGGGCTGCCTCAGCATTGGTTGACTACCTCCGTAGCGGTGGGCTGCCTCGGTAATGGCAGATGCCCCTCCCCCACAGAGCTGGACCGTCCCAGGTTCAGCTGCACTTGCTCTGAAACTCTCAATCCAGAGAGTTTCTGATTGCTGTTCTTTTGTGGGAGTGGGACCAGCCGAGCCTGATCGCCTGGCTCCCTTCCTCAGAGCTTTTTTTTTAAGTTGGTGTTCCAGTCGCCTGGTAAAGAGGAGTCGTGGTGTGTGTTTTTTCCCGTGTGACAACTCACTGCGCTGGCTTAAACAGCGGCACTGAGATTCCTGGCGCTTTTCTTGCCCTAGAATCTACTGTCCTGGCTACCTGCTCAGTCCCCTTTTTAAACAGATGAATGGGCGACTTCCCGTGGCTCCATTCGCTTGCCAAAAGGGCACCTGGACCGATGTATTTTGTACGGAGATCCGCTGCTCTGGGGTGCCAACAAAGCAGCCACGTGGGGCAAAGCAGCAGGGCCGGTTGGCACAGCTGCGCTGGCCGAAACAGCCACGCTGGCAGCCTGTGGAGCTCTCCTCTGCCTGGGAATTTTCTAGTCTGTGGGCAATAAAAATGCGGCGTCCACTCACCCTCTGCGCTTTCACTGGGAGCTGCAATCCTGAGCTGCTCCTAAACGGCCATCTTGGATTGATCCTCGAAAAGTTCTTAAAATAGTTCTTATACACAACTATATTTGAGAATCAAGAACCAGAGATTTTTTAAATAAACTTTTGTTTTTACATTGGAATAAGTTTGCATGATACTACTGAGTGCTCATATACCTTGACTCATTTGCCCCTAATGTTAACATTTCATACAACAATCATGGCACACGTGTCAAAACCAGAAAAATAACACTGGTAAATTACTAATGTGTTTTTATATTCCTGCATCCAATACAGGATGCCATAACACTTTTAATCATCATGTCTCCTTAGTCTCCACTGGCCTGTGGCAGTTTCTCAGTTTTTCAAAACTTTGAGAATTTTGAATCACATCCTCAATGTAGAATTTCCTCTTTTTTAGACTGAGGTTATGGGTTTTGGAAAGGAGTACTATAGAAGCAAAATATCTTTCTCTCACATCCTGTTAGAGAGTACATGATACCAACATAACATCACTGGTGGTATTAGCTTCAATTGTTTGATGAAGGCAGTGTCTACCAGATCAGTCCACTGTAAAGTTACTATTTTTCCATTCCCATACTCTGTTCATTAGAAATAAGTTTTTAAATGTACTCAAGAGTTGGCTGCTGAAGGGGTGGTGTGGAGGGCTGAATCAAGCTCCACTTCCTGGAGGAAGGAGTATAAGTGAAGTTTTATGATCAAAGTATTACTTCCAGAAAACTGGGTTGACTGGGTACATTGAGGGAAGGAGACTACTGGCTGAGAAATCAGTTGCAAAATTCAAATCAGAGGTGATGAGAACCTGAACAAAAGCAAAGGCATTGGTGAAAAGGAGCATATACCTAAAAAATCTTGTGGAAGTGAAAGAAACCATGGTTACCGATTAGAAATCGGGGAAAGAGAAAAAAATGTATTTGCCAGATATAGTAAGGTTTTGATCCTTAGTAACTGAGAAGAGGGTGATATGATAAAGAACAGAGAAAGAGGATACCTTTGGTTGCAGTCATGAGCTGCTTTAAGAATCTGCTTAAAACTAGGAACATTTCACCAGAAAGATTCATACCATTGCATAACATATACTGCTGTAGTCTGTTTTGCATTGCTATAAGAGAATACCATAGACCGCATAATTTATAAACAGTAGAGTTTATTTAGTTCACAGCTCTAGAGACTGGGAAGTCCAAGAGCAGGGTGTTGGCATCTATCGAGAGCCTTCAAGCTGTGTCATTCCATGACAGAACTCAGAAGGGCAAGAAAGGCAACAGCAAGAGACAGAGGAGGCCAAATTCACTTTTTAACAACCCATTCTCAAAATTTCCAGCTCTAAGATGGCCTATTAGGAGCAGCTCAGGATTGCAGCTCCCAGTGAAAG
>NW_016107345.1:8675278-8676414 GCF_001604975.1 Cebus imitator
AGGCTCAGCTGGTCCCACCCCCACAAAACACAGCAATCTGAAATGCTCTGGATTGAGAGTTTCACAGCAAGCACAGCTGAACCTGGGGTGGTCCAACTCTGTGGGGGAGGGGCGTCAGCCATTAGCAAAGCAGTCTGCCATTACAGAGAGAGTCCGCCAATACAGAGGTGGGCTGCCATAGGCAGTTCTACCTATATCCCTATAAATAGGACAGCAGGGAAGTTCACACAGCACTGGGTGGAGCCCACAGCAGCTCAGCAAAGCCTCTGCAGGCAGACTGTTACTAGGCTGCCTTCTCACTGGGCAGGGCAGCCCTGAAAAAAGGCAGCAGCGCGACACAAACTTATAAATAAAGCCGTAACTCCCCGGGACAGAGCACCTGGGGGAAAAAAAAGAAAAGGTGTTTATGAGTTCTGCTGCAGCAGACTTAAACGTACCTGCCCAGCAGCCCTGAATGGAACAGTGGAGCTCACAGCTCAGCACTTGAGCTCCTATAAAGGACAGACTGTCTCTTCAAGCAGCTCCCTGATCCCCATATATCCAAAGAATCACCTCATAAAGGAGAGCTCAGACTGACATCTGGTGGGTATCCTTCTGGGACAAAGACAGTGGAAGAAGTAACTGGCAGTAACCCTTACTGTTCTGAAGCCACTGCAGGTGTTCCCCAGGCAAGCAGGGCCTGGAGTGGACCACAGCAGTCCTACAGCAGAGGGGCCTGACTGTTAGAAGGAAAACTAAGAAACAGAAAGAAATAACTTTATCATCAACAAACTGGACATCCACTCAGAGACCCCATCGGAAAGTCAACAACTACAAAGACGATAGGTAGATAAATCTACAAAGATGGGAAGAAACCAGCGCAAAAAGGATGAAAACACCCAAAACAAGAACGCCTCTCCTGCTCCAAGGGATCACAACTCCTCACCAGCAAGGGAACAAGGCTGGATGGAGAATGAGGCTGATGAATTCACAGAAACAGGCTTCAGAAGGTGGGTAATAAGAAACTTATCTGAACTAAAAGAACATGTTCTGGGCCGGGCGCGGTGGCTCACGCCTGTAATCCCAGCACTTTGGGAGGCCAAGGCAGGTGGATCACGAGGTCAAGAGATCGAGACCATCTTGGCCAACATGGTGAA
>NW_016107345.1:8677484-8678876 GCF_001604975.1 Cebus imitator
TGTGCTGTATTCAGGAAACCCATCTCACTTGCAAGGATACACAAAGGTTCAAAATAAAGGGATGGAGGAAGAGTTGCCAAGCATATGGAGAGCAAAAAAAAGCAGGAGTTGCAATTCTAGTCTCTGATAAAATAGACTTTACACCAACAAATATCAAAAGAGATAAAGAAGGACATTAAATAATAGTAAAAGGATACATGCAACAAGAAGAGCTAACGATCCTAAATATATACGCACCCAATACAGGAGCGCCCAGATACATAAAGTAAGTTCTTAATGACTTACAAAGAGACTTAGACTCCCACACAATAATAGTGGGAGACTTTAACACCCCACTGTCAATATTAGATCAACGAGAGAGAAAATTAACAAGGATATCCAGGACTTATAATCAGACCTGGACCAAGCACCTAATGGACATTTACAGAACTCTCCACCCCAAAGCCACAGAATATACATTCTTCTCAGCACCACATCACACCTACTCTAAAACTGACCACATAATTGGAAGTAAATCACTCCTCAGCAAATGCAAAAGAACAGAAATCATAACAAACAATCTCTCAGACCACAGTGCAATCAAGTTAGAATTCAGAATTCAGAAACTAACTCAGAACCACACAACTTCATGGAAACTAAACTGGCTCTTACATATTGACTGGATAAACAATGAAATGAAGGCAGAAATAAAGATGTTCTTTGAAACCAATGAGAACGAAGACACAACATACCAGAATCTCTAGGACACATTTAAAGCAGTGTCTAGAGGAAAATAGATAGCAATAAATGCCCACATAAGATGCAAGGAAAGATCTAAAATCAACACCCTATCATCAAAATTGAAAGAGCTAGAGGAGCAAGATCAAAAAAGCTCAAAACCTAGCAGAAGACAAGAAATAATTAAAATCAGAGCAGAACTGAAGGAGATAGAGACACAAAAAAACCCTTCAAAAAAAATCAATAAATCCAGGAGCTGGTTTTTCAAAAAGATCAACAAAATAGACCACTAGCTAGATTAATAAAAAAGGAAAACAGAGAATAAGCAAATAAATGCAATAAAAAATGATAAAGGGGATATCACCACAGATTCCACAGAAATACAAACCATCATCAGAGATAATTACCAACAACTCTATGCACATAAACTAGTTAACCTGGAAGAAATGGATAAATTCCTGGACACTTGCATCATCTGGAGCCTAAACCAGGAAGAAGTATAAACCCTGAATAGACCAATAACAAGGGCTGAAGTTGAGGCAGCTATTAAGAACCTATCACCCAAAAAAGTCCAAGTCCAGATGGGTTCACAGCCTAATTCTACCAGACGTACAAAGAGGAGCTGGTACCATTCCTTCTGAAACTATTCCAAACAATCCAAAAAGAGGGAATCCT
>NW_016107345.1:8681256-8694897 GCF_001604975.1 Cebus imitator
AAATAGGGGAGGGACAGTGGGGGGGTGGGGAGTTGGGGAGAGATAGCATGGGAAGAAATGCCAGATATAGGTGATGGGGAGGAAGGCAGCAAATCACACTGCCATGTGGGTACCTATGCAACAATCTTGCATGTTCTTCACATGTACCCCAAAACCAAAAATAAAAATAAATAAAAAACCCATTCTCACAATAACAAACCTACTCTTGTGATAATGACATTAATCCATTCATAAAGGCAGAGCCCTCCTGGCCTAATCACCTCTTAATAGTCCCATCTCTCAGTATCAAGACAATGGCAAATACATTTTAAGAATAGTTTTGGAGGGGACTTTCAAACCATAGCCCATGTCAGTGTGAGTACACAGATTCCCTGAATCAAGGCAAGTCACTGCTATTCCAAGTAAGGTAAATTATATCTTATATGAAAATGGTCAATTGGAAATCATTGTTCCTGAACAGCATTATTTGGGTGATTCTAGAACTTTTCCTAAGGAACTGTTCACTAATGTTAGGCCCACAGGGCATAATGGGATATACCTCAAGAAGCACACTTAAGAAATTCATTATTTTATTAAGAGATATTGTTGAGCAGTTTGTTCACTGATTGAAAGTACACTCAACCTCAGAAATCCCTCTGTTTTATTACCAGGAAGCCTGTGCCAGGCACACTCCCACTTCCAGATTCTCCTACCTGACCTTGTCTTCTTTAGAGATGTGCAGGGTTGACACTCACCTCCTCGAGGTGTTTCCTCAACTACAATCCATAGTGTCTAATATTCCAGTAACGTCGATCATCCAAAGGCTCTCTTTCTTTCTCATGCGACTCTGTGATGTGTGTTTCTAAAACATCTCTACAGAAGTGCCCATGCTTGTAGAGACTGTGAGTGTATGATGCAGGAGATGGAAAATTTCTCTTCTACCCTGTTAGGGCTTCTGGCTGGTCCTAAAAATTAAACTGATATTAACAGATGAAGAGGAGAAAAGTATACACATTTTATTCAGTAAAATTTTACATGTACATGGGGATTCTTAAGGATAAAATAAAGATTCAAACAGAACAAAACACTGTCAGACAGGGTTAAACAAAGAATAGTAAATTATGAAAATGTAACAAGACAAACGGATTTGGGCTAAGACAGTTCATAGTGAAAAAGTAACTAGTAATTAGAAAGATAAAGGTTAATTTAACAAGGTTTGTTTTTATAGATTTCTCTTTATTTCCACTCCTCATTTTTGGAGATGAACATGTTTTAGTTTCCCCAGGTGCAGGAAATAAATTTTTCACATGGAAGTTTTCAGAAAAAAAGAAGGAAGATCAGAGTGCCCTTTTCCATCTACTCTTTTCCAAATTCTTTTAATGCAAAATAATCAATAAGCCAGGGTGGCACGGGTGGCATATTCTGAGTTTTTTCAGTGTCAACAGGCTTTAAAAACATTTGTTTTCATGTAAAAATACCTATCAAGTTGGTTTTCTACTCCATTTTATGGAGTAGAAAAGATACTATTTTAAAATTACTTGCCATTGAGGGAAATAGATTGTTCATGAACATAACACTACATAGGTCTAGGACTTGCAATATTGGCTGAGCACTAGAGAAGAAGCCTGAGGTGTATAAATACCATGGAGAGTGAGAAGCTCAGCAATAGAACAGTCATTGCTTATTCTACCTCTTGTTTTGTAAAGTATTTCTACTATTTGAAAATTTTTTTGAATTTTTTTTCTTGCCTGACAAAAGGCTTCTAAGTTCAGCACCACTTTTGCCTCTTTCATGATCATGACCAATTCTTTAAGTCCCATAACAGAAAATAATTGCACCTTTTCCCCAAAAAAAGCAACTATATTTACTGAGATCATAAAATGTAAAAACTTATTGAGAAATGTGAAGTAAAGGGACTGACACTATGTTCATAAATCATCTTATTTAATGTTGTATTATTTCCATGAGATTTCTAGTGTTATTCTCAAATGAAGACACATATGCTAGATGTTGAACACCTTACCCTAACACACTGGTAGAAAGTGGCAAAGACAGTTAGAAATTTAGTTTGTTTAAAATCCATAATTTTTATTGCATCTAGTTTAGTTCTCTGGCCTCTATTGCAATTGCATCTCAAAAATGGAGACAAAGACACACGCACACATATGTGTATTGCAGCACTGTTCACAATAACAAAGACTTGGAAACAACCCAAATGCCCATCAAAGATAGACAGGATAAAGAAAATGTGGCACATATACACCATGGAGTACTATGCAGCCACAAAAAAGGATGAGTTCATGTCCTTTGCAGGGACATGGACGAAGCTGAAAACCATCATTCTCAGCAAAGTAACACAAAAAAACCCAAACACCACATGTTCTCATAAAAGTGGGAGTTGAACAACAAAAACACATGGACACAAGTAGGGGAACATCACACACCGGGGTCTGTTGGGGGATAGGAGGGATAGGGGAAGGGCAGCATTATGAGAAATACCTAATATAGATGACTGGTTGATGATGGGGTGCAGGCAAACCACCATGTCATGTGTATACCTATGTAAGAAACCTGTACATTCTGCACATGTATACCAGAACTTATAATAAAAAAATGGAGACAAAGAAAGCTCTTTAGTTATCAAAATAGAAATGCTAATGAGTACTGATAATAACTTTGTCTTTTAGTATGTTTTTTCAATGAAGAGATTACTTTGTAAGACAGTTTTTATTATTTGCAACAAGTTTTCTTGACACTGCTTTTCATCCATCAAGAAGTAGCATATCACTGAATAAAAAGGTAGAATAGAGGACAGTTTTGGTTCACAACTTTTATATACACACCCCCTGGGAAGCCTCAGAGGTACTGCCAGAGTCCATAAATCTATATGTGGATTTTGAATTGTTTGAAAGTTGAATAATGTGTCTTATGGAAGCATATTAATTTGCACGTAGTCTTTAGAATGTATAAAAATAATATTCCCAGTTAAGAAATAGTTTACTAAATTCAGTCATTTTTTCACCTTGAGTATTTTTTAACTAAATGAATAATTAAATAACTGAAAACACAGAGATAATCAATTATTTTATTTTAGAAAGTGGTTTTAGTGCTGATAAAGATTGGGAACTCCTAAAATTTTATTTTTTTTATTATTATTATTTTTTTTCTCCACATAGTTTTCAGAAGTAAACTAAATTTACTTTTGCACTGCACTGCATTTCTCTCTCTCTGGAAACATTTTGAAGTACATGGTGGATTTAATCCCATTAATCTTTGGAAATATGATGAGTGGTTCCGTTTATGATTTTCATAATCAGCTGGCCTAGCTCTAAGATATTATTGCCTTATAGGGACATCTGCTGGTAGATAAATAAAGATCTGCAACAATAAAATACTGTCTTCTGAGTATTTCCCAGGGCATCCCTCTGAGGCTGTAGGCTCACATGCATCTGTTTCAGATAGTGAATGGCTATTAAAGTTCTAAATATTGTATCATTTCACAGTCTAATCCTTCTCAGGTCACATAAAACTTGCCTTCATTTTATATATACATATGTGTGTATACATATATATGTATATATATATATATATATATATATATATATATATATATATATGTGTGTGTGTATATATATATGTATATATATATATATATATATATATATATATATATATATATATATACTTTCTTCTGACAACAGATTCACACATGTATTAACTTAAAAAAAAAATGACCACATATTATCCTGGAAACCTCAGGCTTTCTGGAAGCCTATGTAATCTGGGGCAGATGGCATGAGAATTGCAGCACTTGGAGTACACAGACTCCCCACAGTAAGCTAGCGCATGTTCTGTTACCTGCCTTGGCTTTCCAGATACGCCTGATTGTCTGAAAAGAAAGAAAGAAAAAGCCACTTTATCCATTCCCAAATTGCAAAAACAAAAGTAAAATAAATTTAATAATGTTAACTAATTAACATTAAGGCCTTTAAATTTTTTACAAAGAAAAATATCTTAATAACTCTATCATTAAGTTGAAATACTCCTCTTTCACTCAGCTACACACTATTTTTCAGTAATAATTAGCTGCACTAATTAACTACCACCAATTACTTTAAAAAGGACTACTTGGTGAAAGTAAAGCAACCAGTAGTACTATTTCTACTAACCTCAAACATCACCAGGAGGATGAAATAATTTATTTTCTTTTGGTGTTTTATTGAACAAAGATTACCTTCATACTCCATCTTTGGAAAAGCAGCACTGTATTAAATCACATATTGTAGACTTAAAATTAAATTGCCCATAAATGTCAATATTGCCAACAGTACAGTGTAGTAACTTATTCATGCCACTTCTTTAAACTCACCACACATTAATGTGCTAATGTAATGGAAGATAAAGAATCATCATGTGCCTTCCAAGTATTGCTTTCCCTATTGTTTATATATGTATTTTGTAAGTGCCTAGAAGACTCTTTCATCAGCTAAAGGCATGCCTTGCCAAAAGAAACAACATAATCATTAAATAATTACAACTAAATAATAGCATTGCACATTTTGACAGGTTAGCACACATTCTGTTAAGATTTGGAAACTTGAGAAAGAGAATAATAAAGCTACTACTCTCGCAAAATCCTCAAATGCCAATATAGAAAATAAACTCTTCAAGGATTTTAACCAACCATGTGTTTTTCTTTTTCCTCTTGCCCTCACTGTATAAAAGCAAAAAATATAAAGTTGAATTAACATTCTAAACTAATTCAGTAATCAACTTATTTTTTACCAATTTTATCAAATTATAAATCAGAGTCTACCCACATTCACAGTTCCAAAATGCTGAAATCATCATTTTGGGCTCTTTTTTTCTTTATCAATGAAGCAGCAAGATACATATGGGCTCAGATATAAAAAGAATGAGGAAAACCAAGAAAGGAAAATTGGTATTTCAAGCGTAATCTAGTTTGTTAAAAATTCAAAAGCAAAAACACAAAGACGTGCCTGAAATGGCATATTACCAAAATAGTCTCTGAAGAGCTTCTCAATTTAACTGAAAAAAATGATTAATAAAAAATGAAATGATCTATTTTATAATTTCTTACAAAATAACTCCAATACTATAAGGGTCTCATTGTTTTCAATTACCTCATACATATTTCACCAAAATTCTTCAGAAAAGAAAATCAAAATTAGGGAGTGCTTTCTAAACCCTGTCCTTTAGCAAGTAAATACGACGTCAATTAAAGAAGTGTTCTCCACCCTTGTAGGTACTGAACTATACACAAGTAGACACTACAGAGTGTTAAACCCCGTACAATGAAGCCAGAGAAAGAATCACTGCATGTCAAGCGGCATGCATTTAAGTACAGAATAGCTAGTTGTTGGAGTTTTTCTTATAGTTTACTTATTATAGCTTGGAAAAAATATTTCCTTAATTCTATTATTATAAAATTTCACTTGCAAAGACATAAAGTTGGCCAGTTTGCTACTGCTAGAGTAATGAGTAAAGAGAATTGGCGTATCAAACTAAACATTGGGCAAACACAAAACATTGGAAATCAATTACAATATAATAAAAGCAGTAAGTCATTTAAGATATTTTGTTCCTAAGACTTGACATGGAATGATACATTTTTTTAAATGACTATATTTTCCTTGTGGGAGAAAAATGAATCATTACTTAGCATACGCCAAAAGAGAATCTAAAAGAAAAGGAATGTTAACATCAGAAGATGAAATGAGATCCATACATTAAAGAGTGATATTAGTATTGCAAACAACAAAAAATTGTAGAAAAATTTAAATTACTTACCTTTCTAGTTCAGTTCAAATGTCCTACAGCTAATTATCATGAGATATTGCCTGGAAATTAACCAGTCATGTTGTGTTCCTATCTCCAGATTTACAATTAGTAATGCTATTAATGCGGTTCTTGTACTTAGCGTTACTAATTATATTGCTATGAACTAATGGTGTTAAAAATAGCAATAGCCATCAACTACCAATTAATGCTTAATGAGAGCATATAAACCCTGGCATTGTAATGAATTTCAAAATTATTGTTGCTTGTATTCCTTTTGTAATCATGCAAAAATGGGTGTAACCAGTAACCACTGAAGTAGGGTATTGATCGAAAGCATAGCTGCCACATCATTGCAGGAAAATCAAGAGAAGAAATAAATGGCTTCTTCAAGGAGTACATATGTTTCTTTTTAATCTTAGAATTCAACACACAGATTTTGGGGAAGATTCTTTTCTAGTTACGTGATATAAACACACAACTGAAGCATTAATCATAAAGATGTCAATTCAAACCTGTGAATAAAACAGGATATGTTTTTAAAATTTGGAAGATGAATTTTTATGAAAGAACCAGTCAACAAATCATTTATCCTAGAATTTACATACGGCACAATATCTCAGAAATCAGAGGTAAGGTAGGGATACTCCATTACCTCAGTTAGGCTAGGTTATGCTACAGTAACAAATACCCACCAATAGCTCAACATACAAAAGTTTATTTCTTGCTTACATTATATGTTTGGCCTTGTCACTTAGGGACTAATGCTTACTACAATTACTCAGGAACCCAGGCTGAAAGAGATTCCATCTTGTCATGTGTTTTCCTTACCTGCAGAGGGAACTGTGAAAAATATTTGCTGTCTATTACTTCTATCCAAAAGTGACTTATATTACTTTAGGTGACATTTCATTGAAAAAAAAAGTCATATGCTTATGTCTAAGTTCAAACTGATGGAGAATGACAGCCAGAAAGAGAATAACTAGGATACTAAGAAACAACTATATATGTTTTAGTACTTTGGCACTGTTTTAATGACCAACACAAGAAGATTTGTCTAAAATGGAAAACTTCACTGGGGAACTGCCTAGGGGCGAGGGAATATTGAATACCGATACGTCTCTTTGAGTCTCTGGAAATATGTTCTTTGGCCTTGTCACTAAAAAGCCATTTCCTACAATGGCCTATGGTATTTTCCTAGTAGTACACAGAACTGTGGTATTTATCTTTTCAACTTCAAAATTGTAGTTTCTTAATAGTAGCCTTTTCAACCTTTGATCCCAGTCAAAACTATAGTGAATTTCAGAAATAGTAAAGAGTAGAAGTCACCATAAAATGGGGTAAGTAAAGGAGTAGCTTAGCCAGTAAAATGGCTAATGAGGTGAGCATGTTACGTGTATGTGTTAATGTTTTGTCAAACCAGCACAAAAATATACTTAAGAACTCCATGCTAATTATGCCAATTAGATACTAAAGAAGTGTTATAAATAAGAATATACCACCTCTAAATATGACTGTGATGAAGTTCAGCAGATGGCACCCCATAATATACCCAAAATATACAGTTGTAGCATACTGACTATTTTGAGGTTGAGGCATTTTGAAAAACAGCAAATGGAAGGAGAGTGTTTCTTAGAACTCCCTTTGCCTTCCTAAAGACAGATCCTCCAAAAGAAACTCAATTGTCATAAACCATCTTCCCAGGAGTTTCATCAACTACGAAGACTAACTCTTATTACAGAAGCAGAAACTAGAAGTTAACACCACACTAACAAACTTTGAATCTATCATTATGTCTCATCTATTCTTCTAAGAACCCATTCATCTTTCCTCAAATCATTTATTCTTTCCTAAGTAACCAACATGTCTCTTCCCTTTTCCTATTAAGATGGTATGTGAACTCTCAAATGGTTTTCGGGGATTTTAGTTTTTTTTGTAATTCCCTTGTGCACATATTAAAAATTAATAAAGTTGTATGCCTTTTTCTTATTAATCTGCCTGCTTTCAGTTTTTGTTTGTTTTGTTTTGTTTGTACACCAAGCTACCAAACCTAGGATGATAAAGTCTTTATTTCCCTGCAAAAGACTGAAAAAAAGACATTAAAGAAGACTCACAAGTCTTAACCACAATTCTTACAAATCTACACTTTACTGAATGAGAAGGATAAAATATAGCATCAGTATTATAGTAAGAATGTGCACCATAGCCAAAGGCTGTCTTACCGCAAGGAGTCCAGAGTGGTCTGATGCAGGCTCCAATTGTCCTCCTTTCTGCAAGGCCATACTGGATGCACTTTCTTGCTTGCATCAGTGACATCCAACATGTGCATGGAACACCTAGAAAACAGGGGCTCAAAATAAAGTCTTGGTTAGGTCTTATCATGTTCCACTGATACAAAGGGTCATCACTGTTATGTGACTTGCCATAATGGCGGAACCCACTGGAATCACACTTAGACAGGGTATAAACTATCAATCTTGCTGTTACTAACAGCCTCTACTGACAAGCTGGACCAAACTGTTCTGAAACTTGTCTGATAACCATGGTTATAAAATTATACTACTAATCATGTTTTTTTTCATCCCAAGTTCAAGGCTCAGTATCACTAAGGTATATCTCTTATAAAACAGCTTAGGACAATCCCAAAACAGAAGTAGCTCTCATAGCACAACATCCAAATAGGTTTCACAAAATGCTAAGCATATGAACTTAGAAGGACACCTGTAGTGTTAATACAGCAATTCAAAATATGGCTCTTTGTTCATCAAAGGATGAACATACCTCTGGGCAAGGGACATATCTGAATTATCTGAAGTTATTTTCAAATTGCATCCCACCCTGCAACCCCAATTCAGTGTCCTCTGAAATTTAATGATTGTTGTTGTGCTGAGGCACTGAAACTGAGGCTGGTATGTTTTAGGATTGCTTGCTGTTCTAGTTACTATTCTGTATGTAGCATGTTGCCTCACAACTTAGAAACTTAAAACAACTATTATATTTTATTAGACTTGCTGAATTTATGCTTCAAGAATGTGGAAAGAGTTCATCATGGTGGAGTGTCTACTCCATTATGTTTGGGGCCTCAGCTGGAAGGACCTGAAGGCTGGGGGCTGGAATCTTCTCAAAGACTCCATCAATCACATGTCTGATAGTTTATGCTGGTTGCCAGCAAGGACCTCAGCTGTGCTCTGCCAGAACACCTACACAGAACACCAACACTCACCAACACCTCTCTTTGTGGTCACTTCATAGCAGGCAGCCTTGCATTTCTTACATGGAGCTCAGGGCTCCAAACTTGAGTGCCAAATAGAGAGGAAGTAGAAATGTTAGGGTTTTTTTTAAGTTCTAGAAACTAGTCCAGCATAACTTCTACTATGCTTGATTGGTCAAGCAGTCTCAGGGCCCAAATTCCAGAGGCGGTTCGAAGGATGTAGATCCCACACCTCAATAGGGGGAGTATAAAAGAATTTTGGGGCTATGTTTTAAAACTGTGACATCTGCCTGCAATAAAATGTTTTCAATGTTTGGCTTCAGTCTTCAACTTATATTTTGTTTTGCTAGATACCTAGTATAAGACCAGAATGCTTGCTTTTTTGGAAGTTTACAATTAAAATTCACCCAAGCAGGCTTAAAAAAAAATCTGTTGAGTATTAGGATTGGGCAATTAACAGAAGGTATGGTTAATTCTACTACAGGTTCTTGAGAACAGTTACTGAAAACTGCTGCAACAAGATTGGAAATCCATTTTTGTAATTCATATGCAACCCTAACTACTGAAAACCATTCTTTAATTTATGTAAATTTTATTCTAGAGAAAGGACACAAAAGTTAAGTGATCATAAATTGTATTCGCCTGTCTAATAGAGCATTCATAGACAAGGGTCAAAAAGATGATAGATACTCATTTTGTGATTAAGTTTATTTTAAAAAGCAAAAAAGTATCAGTGCTCATCATATTTTGTTATTGTATATGATCAAGTAATTGTGTCCCATCATAAAATTTGCTACAATAAAGATAAAAATTTTTATTTAATGTAACTAAAGCTAGAGGTTATAGTCTTTGATTATATTTTGAAAATTTGCCGGCACTGAAACTTTTAACAGCTGGGAAAGAAGACACGGTAGTTTGAAAGAGAATGATAACATATGTATTGATTCCATCATTGTAAGCTATGTATATCTAACTTGCTATAAAAATCCATTTCAATTGAAGAATTAAAATAACAAATTGATTACCCTTATATCCAAAATACTTTCATTTAAATTTCAAAATTCAGAGTATATATCCAATATGATTACACTAATTGATATTCTAGACAAACTCCATTGAAAATAAGCATAGGAAATGATAATTACATTTTTTCTGGTTCTTACATAGAGCTAACTTTAAAATTGAGATTTGAGTTATTTTTCCCAACTATTATTTTTATGTGGAAGTCTGATTCCATTCCTGAATAAGAGGAGAGTTTCTTGAGCATGATATTTGTCTCATTGACTTCCAGGATTTAGTCCAATGAACTCATTGGTTAGGAGTTGTTCCCTTTATTTCCCCACGTTTTGTTCATTGTATTCAACTTTTGGCAGTTGGTTGATGAATTATTCTGCCCAGATAGGAATCCCTGCTTTTTAGACAAGGGTACATATGTGGCTGGTCTAGAGGTGTTTCTTTGTTTTGTTAGGTTTTGAGACACAGTCTCACTCTGTCACCCAGGTTGGAGTGCAGTGGCACAATCTTGGCTCACTGCAACCTCTGCCTCCATGGTTCAAGCAGTCCTCCTGCCTCAGCAGGGACTACAGGTGCAGGCCACCATGCCTGGCTAATTTTTTGTATTTTTAGTAGAGATGGGGTTTCACCATGTTAGCCAGGATGGTCTCGATCTCCTGACCTTGTGATCCGCCTGCCTTGGCCTTCCAAATTGCTGGGATTACAGGTGTGAGCCACCATGCCCAGCCTTATTTTTTCTTATATTGAATTGTGAATTCTTCAAGACAGAAGAAAATTACATGCTCTTATACAAAATATTGATGATTATACAATAGTATGCTAATTAGCTATGTGCCTCTAACTTAAAACACCAAATCTTGAAAATGAGAGAAAAAAATCTATTTACATAAGCAAACAAAAATATATAAATAATCAGAGGAAATTTCACAAAGCAATGTATAGGATCTATTTCTTAAAGCTGTAAAATTTTATTAAAGAACATAATCATGTTTCTTAATGAGAATATATCATATTTTAAAATAGATATATATGTTCCACACAAAATTATATCAAAGTTAATAGGATTATATTAAAGTTCACAGTGAAAAATAAAAGCACAGACAAATAAAAGACAGTTTTTCAAGATGGACCTTACCAAATACCGAAACCTACCATGAGGCCAGTGTAACAAAATAATAGTTATAAGCACCTGAGTAGAAAAAAAACCCACTGGAACAGATTCAGAGATCCCTAAACAGAAAATAATGTTTAGAAAAACACTAAATAACATAGACGGCATTCTGTTTCAAGATTCTTATAGCTGTATATTCATATTAGAACGTCTACCAGATACCATAAAAATAACTCCAAATAGAATAAAGTTCTAAACCTTAGAGAACAAATTAGAAAAATTTGTTCCTGGTATTTTTCTAATACCAGGAAATTATTTGATCTTAAGAGTAAAGAGGATATTCTTAAAGCAAACAATGAAACTCAATAAAATCAATCTCAATGAAAAATGATAATAAAAAAGATAAATATACATAACTATATAAGAACTAAACTGCATGTTACAACAAACACCATAAATAAAAATATCTACAACACATCTGATAAAAGGTTAATAGCTATAAAGTTATTAAATGCTTACATACTGATAAGGAAACAATTCACAGAAGAAGAAATACACATGCACAATAAGCATAAAATAAGATACTCAACCTCACTAGTAGTCAGGAAAAAAACATATTTTAAACAACACAAAGTATAAAGAATCATTGAATTAACAAAAATTAAAAGAACTAAAATAACCAGTATTAGTGAATATAACTAGTAGGGGCATAAATTCTTAAAACTTTAAAAAAATAATATAGCATTATAAATGAAAACAAGACATATACACATTAATTGACCCAGCAGTATCACTTGTGGAAATCTACAATACAGAAATAAAAGTGCTGCCAATATGTAAGGATACATGGAGGTAGGTACTTATTGGAGCTTTCCTTGAGCATCACAAATATTGGAAAATAACAATGACAAATTATGCCCACTTGTAGAAGACTGGTGAAATATCTTCCAGGAAGTCTACACTATGAAATGTTATGTAGTTATATGAAAGAAAGTCAGAGCTCTGTATATTGACTGACAAGGGCATCCATGATATATTAAATTAAAAAGTCAGCTTCACACTAATTTTTCTACTGGAATCCTGTATCTGCTTAATCAGAGCAAAAGAAAAGGGAGAGAGACAAAAAGAGAGGTGAGAGAAAGAGAGGAAAGAGAAAGAGAGAAAGGAAATATGTAAGGATAAGGTTTGTATAAAAAGAATACGGAAAGATCTCAAAAGGTTAGTTATATCTGAGGGGTGGAATTTGGGGCTAATAGAACAGGAGGGAATAATTAGCAATTTTTTCATTATCTTTTAGTTATTTGACCATTTGTAATTTAAAAATCTCAAAAGAGACAGATGGCCTTGAATTCATTTTTAAAAGCAGGTCCTACTTTACCTATAAAAATACACATAAGCTGAAAGTGAAGGGGTGGAAAAAGATATATCATGCAACTGGAAACCAAAAAAGAACAGGAGTAGCTATAATTGTATCAGATAAAATGAACTACATAGCAAAAACTCTAAAAAGACACAAAATGTCACTATATAGGGATAAAGGGGTCACTTCAATAGGAAAATATGATAATTATAAATATCTGTGCACCCAGCCCTGGAGCTCCCAACTATATAAAGCAAACATTAGTAGATCTAAAGGGAAAGATAGACAGCAATACTATAATAGTAGGGGACTTTAACACCCCACTTGCAATAATGAACAGATTATCCAGACAGAAAAACAACACAAAAAGTTGGAATTTAACTACACATGAGATCTGATAGACCTTACTGACATTTATAAAACATTTCACCCAACTGCCACAAAATTCACATTTTCTTCAACAACACGTGAAAGAAAGGTTCTCCAGAATAGATATTATCTTAGGTCACAAAACAAGTCCGAACAAATTCAAAAAGGTAGCAATCATATTAAGTATCTTTTCTGATCACAATGAAATGAAACTAGAAATCAGTAACAAAAAGAACCTCAAAAACTTGACAAACACATGAAAATCAAACAACATACTTCTGAGTGACCGATGGGAACAGAGATATAACAACTGAGACCACAAAAATACAAAGACTCATTAGAGACAACCATATGCAACAAATTGAAAAACCTAGATAAAATGGAAAAATTTGTGGACACATACAATCAACTAAGACTGAACCATAAAGAAAAAGAAAACCTCAACAAATTAATAAATAACAATATTGAAGCTATAATAAAATACCTCCTATCAAAGAAAAACCTGGCACCTGATGGTTTCACTGATAAATTTTACGAAATATTTAAAGAATTGATACCAATTGTACTCAAATTATTTTAAAAATTGAAGAAACAGGCCAGGTGTGATGGCTCACACCTGTAATCCCAGCACTTTGGAAGGCTGAGGTGGGTGGATCACCTGAGGTCAGGAGTTCACCCATAACCCCAGCTACTCGGGAGGCTGAGGCAGGAGAATTGCTTCAACCCAGTAGACAGAGGTGTAGTGAGCTGAGATTATACAACTGCACTCCAGCCTGGGTGACAGAGTGAAACTGTCTT
>NW_016107345.1:8694907-8785789 GCF_001604975.1 Cebus imitator
AAAAAAAAAAAAAAAAAAAAAAAAAAATGAAGAAACGGGAATAGTTTCAAACTCATTCTATAAGGCCAACATTACCCTGATACCAAAGTCAAACAAAACAAAAAAGGAAACTACAGGCCAATATCATAAGTGAACACAGATGCAAAAAAGAATCCTCAACAAAATACTAGCAAATCAAATTCAACAACACATTAAAAAACACTTGATCCCACATGATCAAGTGGGATTCATCCCAGGGAGCAAGGATGTTCAACATACACAAATTAGTATAGCACATTAACAAAACTAAGAACAAAAATTATGACTATTTAAATAGATGTCAAAGGATATTTAATAACATTTAACATCCCTTTATGACTAAAAAAAAAAAAACGCTTCAAAAACTTGGGTATAAAAGGAACATAACTCAAAATAATAAAGGCTATATATGACAAACCCACAGCTAACATTGTACTGAATAGGGAAAAATTGAAGACCTTTCCTCTAAGATTGGAACAAGACAAGGATGCCAGACTTCATTGCTTTTGTTCAACATACTATTATAAATGCACTCAGTAAAGTTGCAGTATACAAAATCAACATATGAAAATCAGTAACATTTATATATGAAAAGAGAACAATCTGAAAAATAAATCAAGAAAGCAGAATTCATTTAACCAAAGAAGTGGAAGATCTATCAAAGGAAAACTGTAAAACACTGATGACAGAAATTGAAGAGGGCATACCAAAAAAAAAATGAAAAGATATTCCATGTTCATAAAGTAGAGGAATTAATATTGTTAAAATGATAATTTACATTTTACATCATCAAAATAGATATTCCAAGTTAAGTGATAAAAATCTTACCTAAATCCATGAAAATTTCTGAGACTTGAGGCCTGGGCAAGTTGAGGGCAGCTCCTGAAAAGTTGATCTCAGTTTCACACAGTGATAAAGAAATGACTGAGAAATGTGGTAAGGTTGCTTGGCTTCTGTGCCTGGTGGCAGGCAAGCATGTTGTCACCATCCTTCTGCAGTTGGGACGATTTCTCAGGAGGACATAACATCCTGTAAAAGTGGAACAGCATCCCTCTGCAGTTGGGAGGATTTCTCAGGGGGACATAACATCCTGTAAAAGAGAGCGCTCCCAGCACATGATAGCTTCCTCATTCCACACAGGTGGCCTCGTGAACAGCTGACTGTGCTTGTGGGAACCTCTGAGGCCTGTAAGGCAGCTTCTCTCTCAGGGAGCATGCTGTGCCATCAACTGCTCCTACTTAATCTCTGCAAAGATATCTGTATCTTATATTATTTAAAAAACTGTATGTCTTTCAAAAGCATCTGTTGGTGCCTTTCTGTCAATCACAATACTGCCTTTGTGATTATCATGTATTTATAAAGTGAACTTCTAAGAAAACTAACAACATGGCTTCTAAAAATTCCCAACTTTTATTTAAGTTCAGAGGTACATGTGCAGGATATGCAAGTTTGTTACACAGTTAAACATGTAAACATGACTTATTTTCTAAACCTGAACTAATTTTTTTAAAATTATTTGCTAGCTGGCAAAATTCTTGTTTTCACATGCACAATCCAATAAAATTGTATTTACAACTAGGATAATATTCAAAATATTTAACAGCTAGTATGTGTTTGGCATGGACTCAAGAACAGATGCCATCCATAAACAACTAGTACTGGTAGTTAGCAAGAAAATACCAGTCCTGTTTACAACTCTCCATGAAAAATTAGTACAAAACAAAAAATAGAAAAGGGATCAATAAGTCACTGGCATATCTATACTTCTCTGGCAGATTTTTAAATGGGCAAAAGGCATAAATACACATTGTGCTTAAAAAAACTTGTCCCCTCCCTCAGTTTTTCATACAAATAGAATTTATGGTGATAACAGACTGGCAAGTAGCTGATAGAAATATAGTAGCTTTGATGCACTTGAAATTAAGAATTCCAACATTAGCAAGCCTATTTATTTCTGAAATACATTTATTTATATCTCACTTCGTTTTATGTAAACTTTTAAAAGACCATATAATCTGATGAATAAGAAGTTCACTGACTGCAGTTAACAATTCTAGAAAACATATTCAGTAAAAGATGGCATAGCTTGAGACAAGTATATTTGAGTTATACTCAGAAATATAAGCTGTAAGTACAATGTGGATAAACAATTTAATTTTACTTATCAGTGCCCATTTAAAGTTAATTCAAATGATGACCAGCAAAGGCAATAAAACACATTTACAAATGTTCTATAACTTTTTCCATTCAGTCAGGCCAGACCCTTTATTTTTGTCTATATTATTTTGCTGTGCCTCTATATAGAATTTTGAGCCTAAATTCATTTAATTTTTCAAAAGTAGTAAATAATGTGATTTATAATGTTTTTATTTCCATCTGTGCTTTTCTTAAAGGTAAAGGTAAAAGATCCAATTTGATCTCTGTATTTACATAATCCTTGACCTCTGTTTATCATGTAAACACTGGTGCTAATTATAATAATGGATTCTTTTAGTAGCAAATTCCAACTAAACCCAGAAACACAGAAGAATAATTTGTACTGTATAGGGGAGGGATTTCATCAAACAACTGAATATGTCTATATAGTAGGGCATTTTTACTGTATTTCTTTAGAGCATGCAACTATTAGAAGTATTTTAAATCCCATGAGTCCTGCAGTAAATTTTTTACATTGTTACATATTTTTTCCTTGACTGATTCTCAACTTTATCTAATGAATTTTTATATTTACAATTTATTTTTGTATTAATGTTTCTTCATGTCTAAAACTATAACTTGTAATCAATTTATTGATGTCTTTATTTCTATATTATTTTGCAATTCATTGTAATTCATCACAGAATGTGGCATATTTACTAACTATAAACGGGTTGTGGCCAAATTAAGCCATTAAATAGCTGTATGACTCTCCTTAAAATATGCATGGCTCTTCTAATTAAAACAAATATTTATTTATGAAATTACATAGGTTGTCTAACTTTTGAACATTAGGAGATATAAAAGATACACACCATTATACTGAATAACTCTGTCATGACAACTGTTTGAATTTAATCTTTGTATTTAAAGCTCTATTTTCTTTATAATCCATATATCTGGATGTGTCTGCAAATGTTCATGATCAAAGAGAATATTGTATGTACTATATTCACATTACACATTTTATCTTTCAAATAGATCATGTATAAACAAGGAATAATAACATCAATAAACAAAACCTATACATAATAATATAAAATATTCATCTTTGTCAATAGTTTTAATCTCTATTCCACCAAATCATCCAAATTTGTTAATAAACAGCAAAATGGACAGACTCAAAGGTCACACCCTTGCCTTGCCCATGCTCTAGAGGAAGTGTTAATGAGCATAAAATTAGCCAAAAGTTGGCAGCAATTAGATGAAAGAGAAGCAGGAGATAGTGGACAATTCACAAACTAATCACCTTCTGAGTAATTGGAAATAGGCCACCATCATTTTAAACCTAGTTACAGTCCAGTATGCCTTTCTCCCATGAGCACTTTTGTTGTACATTGCATAATATCTATTTCCATTTCTGCCATGACCACAAACTAAACTTAAATGATTTTATAATGATTTAAAGAAAAGCCAATAAAAATTCAAAAGCACACTCCTAGAGAACCTTCTATGCTTTCAGGTATATTCAAGGTTCAAGGAATACTGGGATGAGCAAGATACACTTTCTTTCTTCATAGCACTAAAATTATTGTGGAGAAGACCTACAATAAAGAAGTAAATGGTCCCTTGCAAATTATTCTATCGCTGAGCAATATAACTGGAAACAGGAGTTATGGAAGGCATACTGAGTTGGCTGAGGAGAAAGCAGGAGATGTCTGAAAAGAGGCAATACACTACTCGTTCTAGAAGCTCAAAGTTTAGAAGACTAGGAAGAGATTTCTTGTGCTAAGCCTGTGTCCAGTGCAATATTTTCTTTACAATTTCTTTCAGACAAGTTGCCTTCCTGATTGCAACTATTCCCACTCATCCATCTTTGCTTTTCTAAAATGGCATTTAAATATGCAACTCCCTCCTCCAAAATCTATTACAAAAAGAATCAACTATTTAATGTGCATCTGTTTCCAGCCCACAGCCTTACTCATCTTAATCTATAAAACATACTTCTGGCTCATCAGACAAGCCTTCTCATCTGCCATGTTCATTCACACACTGGGATTCTGTTGCTTTACCCCTGCCCTTAACCCAACACATTTTTGGAAACCCAGCATGAGTACTACCTCCAGTTTTCTCTAAAATGGTAACACAACAGAAAAAAAGATAAGCTTTGGAGTTAAATTTTCATGGTGAACAGCCCTTGAGCCTTCCTAATACCTAGTTTCCTCGTCTGCAGAATGAAATGAAATAATCAGTACTGTCTCAAGAATATGGTAAAGAGAATACTGAATCCAAACTAACCTTGTTTAATTTCTCTTGCATTCATTGACCTAATGCTTTATCTTTATTTTAACTAATAATATTGCTGACATTTGTTAATTCTGGCACTCAAGCAAAACTGCAGTCCTATGAGGACATAAACCATATTTCTCTCTTATTCTGTGTTCCTTTCTACAAATTATATATTACTTGATATATATGTGCTGGATATACTGAAAATGCTCAAAAAGATGGACTTTCCAATTGATGAATGAGATACGTGATTGCCAATAAGTTAAAAGAAATAACTGAAGAACTAATTAATGTTTTGAATATAGTACAAATGTACTTCATCATAAGCATAACTGGTTAGCAATGAAATTCAGCTTTGTCAAATAGTAAAAAAGAGAAATAAAATAACGTGAATAAGGTAGTTATAATTTACCAGAAATTTTAATATTTCCCAAAATTTAATTTTGAGACATTAGAAAGAAGAAAACTTTATATAAGAAACATGGAAGAAATAGGTTCAAAACAATAAATATCAGCTATTTTGACATGAAGCTATATGAATCTATAATCAAATTCTCACATTTAACCTCAGAAATGTAGATTACATATGCTTGAAAATAATGTTTTTCTACAAAGCAAAGTCACGATCTCTACAACAACTCAAAAAGCTAACAAAATTTTGTGTTTACACATCTAAAAAAGAAACTAAAGAGAAAAAATACATTTTAAAAAATGCAGAATTTTCTAACTTTTAAAAGGTAAGGCATATGTGTTTCATATTAAATAAAATATTATCCATATTTCAAGTAAAAGTGTGCTATGCCCTCCTATCCCCACTATGCTAAGATAATACAAATGTGTTTCCCATTTCATATTTCATAATTAAACACAAAACACCATCTAATTAAGTTTTAGGTTTTTTTTTCAGATAGTGATTCAGAGAATGCTGTAGATGAATAAAAATTCATGATCAGAAATGTCTGCACATCAACAAATACACAACTACATAATTAAGGGATCTGTTTTGTATCTAGCTCAAATTACATATTACTTGATAAATATGTGTTTATCTGGTTATGAGACAAAATTCTCCCTCCTTTATGTTTGAATCCACATCTCTGATAATCAAAGAAGTATATACTTGATTTATTTGAATTTGTGAGAAAAATACTCACTGAGTTCTAGTAACATTTTCCACCAAACTCTTAAAGTACTCATAATGATTTATTTAAAATATTTATTAAAAATTTAATAAAACATGATGGCTATCATTGTCTGACTTGCAAGTAATAGGACCTGAAATCAAATTATGGCTTTTTCATTTGCCAGCTTTACAGTATTGCTTTAAAGAAGTTACTTAAACTCTCCACGGCTTACTTTTTATCATTTATAAAATGAGGTTAATGATACCACCACAGAGATCATGAAAGAATTAAGTGTTCAATATATAGTAATAACTGTTAAAACTAACTGCTGCCTGGCCCCAAACTGAAAACCTTAAGAATGTATTACATAGAAAGCTTGCCTGTGCATCTGCCTCAGTACTTTGCAAAGTGACTGACATATAATATAGAAATAATAAATATTTTATGAGTAAATTAAATGAAAATAAAGTTGGGAGTTGAATGTAAAATATTGCTATATGCCTATATACTTGCAGGGTACCATCCAGAAAAGCTTTTCAGGATGTTGATTATTCTAAGCCATTGGTCAGGATGGAGGGAGAGAAGGACTTAATAAGATAAGGCTTCTCTGTGACTTTACTTTTGACATTTGGACAAGATTGTGTTGAAATGTAAATCTACTCATATAGATTTCAAGCTCACTTACATATATGCTTAAAAGCTCTCCTATATTTAAATTCACTGTTTTTTCAGAATTTATCCAGGATTAAAAGGCAAAACTTAAAAAAAATATATGAGAATAAAGAACAGAAGGTGAGTATAGGAGGGAAGCAAAACTATATCAGTAATTTAAGTTATAGAAAATTCTCATATGAATGAGTTACAGAGTTCTCAAGTTTTATTTTTGATAAGACTTAAAACACGAAGCTAAGAATTGTAATTATTTTCTATACCAAAAAAGTAGAAATAATTTAACACACAATGTTCTAATAACTTGATATTTATTCATTCAATATGTGTCTTTCTAAGGTATTTTTGTAGGACCATTCTGTCCATACAGTAGCAACTAGACACATGAGACTATTTAAGTTTATATTGATTAAAATTTTAAAAATCATGCCAGGCACAGTGACTCACACCTGTAATCTCAGCACATTGGGAGGCTGAGACGGTGGGTTCACTTGAGGCCAGGAGTTCCAGGCAGCCTGGCCAATGTGGCGAAATTCTGTCTCTGTTAAAAATACAAAAATTAGCTGGATGTGGTGGTGCACACCTATAGTCCCAGCTACTCAGGAGGCTGAGGGACAAGAATCGCTTTAACTTGAGTCTGGGAGGCAGAGGTTGCCATGGATCTGTAGCCTGGGAGTTGAGATCACACCATTGCACTCCAGCCTGGGCAACAGAGCAAGACTCTGGCTCAAAAAAAAATAAAATAAAATTTTGTCCCTCAGTCACACTAGCTACATTTAAGTTGCTCTATAGCCACATGTAGCCAGTGTTTACCATATTGGATATTCCAGAAAATAGTTCTACCATCACAGAAAATTTTATAGGACAATAACTCTTCTAGATAGTTTGGGGCCACAAAAAAAAATGTTGAGGACAGTACTCTGTATACAAAGAACTGAAGATATGCTAGAGGAGATGAGACATGAACAAAAACCATTTTAATATAAAACAGTTTTAATTTCACAAATCAAGTGCCACAGAACACTAGTGACCACAGAAGACTGTTTGTTAAGATTTGAGTTTAATTTTGAAGAATGCGAAAGATATTTGCATTTGTTGCATGGCTCTAAATTTCTCTTTATGTAAAAGATAAAATTTTTAGGGCAGCAATTCTAGGAAAGTGAAGGTTTTTAATGCTTTTTGACTAATGTTTCTTCTTACTTTATAAATGTTGTGTCTATTAGAAATATTTAAGGCGATTTTACTTTCATCTTAGGATTTTTAGATCTTTCATTGTTCCTTAACAATTATTTGTTGAAGACTCCAGAAATAATGCACTTCTAAATTATTCTCAATTCAAAATTGCTTCATTGAGATTTGAGACTTAAATTAGATCATGTTAAGAAACAATGAATATGATGTGTTAAATGCACAATGTGGTATCAGTGCTACGAATTTAACTTACATATTATTTCCTGAGATAAAAGCATTTGTATTAAAAAAAAATACAAAATATTTTTGTTTTGGCTGATTCATCACCTCTCTACATCATTTTCTCTATCTTCCTAGGAACACAAACACAGACACTACATAAGGCTTAGAGCTTAAATGTTAAGAAGCTATGACACTTGCTCGTTGTACTCAAGAGCTTTACTGACAGGCTCTCACTTAATACGATGGAAAGAGCCTTCCTTAGGTGTCCCAAGGAGGTGTAATAACTTACTAACACAAGGTGGTGCTCTGTTCTTATGAAACAGCCTGTCTTCGCTTTGGTTCTAGGAAGCAGAGGTCAAACATACTTACAGCTTGACCATTTTTCTTGAAGGTTTTAAAAACTGTTAAAGTCTCATTCTCACTTGAAAACCTCATCCAAATCATTTTAAAATATCATTCTTAGAAAGCTGTCCTAATCATAATTCCAACCACTCAGGGAGGATCCAATTTATCTGATTGTACTCAACAGTAATTTTGATGGCAGTAGGCCTTGGATCTCTCACTGATTGCTTCTTTTCATTTTCTCTGTTTGTGATCCTTTTGATCAGATAGTTTTTACATTTTTCTTGGGGTTGTCTCAACCCTATTGTTTCTGTGAACCAATCAGACTTTTTCCAGACAAAATCTGCCAGATTGACCTCCAGATAAATGGTTAGAAAGAGTTTGACTCTCCTTCAGCTAACCAATTATTATTTATTTATTTTATTTTGCTTCCTACATAAGTATGAACATATATAACACGTCATTATTTATATTAATATATTTACCTAATGGTAAATCTCTCATTTCATCCTTCCTATGGATAACCTCGACAATGTATGAAAATGTGACTTACACAGAGTTAACCACATTTAAACAATCCTCCTTATGGATGGTCAGGAAACAGCCCAATGCCATATTCCATTTAACAACATTTTTACTAGAAGAATAACTAAATATAGCTTTAAATAGGGATATATATGTACACATATATGTGCATCTACATATAACACAAAAATATACAAATTATAAATATCTATAAATATTCCTAGAAATAAGTAAAGGTAGGATTCTAGCAATACATAATTTCACATATGCCAAATCCTCTAATCAAATGGAATCTGATACTTTATGCTGCCAGGTAGTGTATATTTCTATCTAATACTTCTCAAGGAAACTTTCCATACCTTAAATTTCTCAAGGACATTGACCTTAAAGTAATCTCAACCTCTATCCTTCTATTGTGAATCTTATGAAAACATTTAACTTGTTTATAAAAGTTAAAAACTTCTTAAGTCAGACTGGGAGAGGTCTCAAACATTTTAAAATCACAAAACAAAACCAATAATTCAAGAAAATATTCCATTTGTTTTAAAGTGTGTTCTAAAATCATATTACTAATGAAAGTCTGCTGATGTCATGAAAATGTCATAGCTTCAGCTCTTCAAAGAACATGTTGTCTGGTTACTATAGCATTTCTATATTTGGATTAATTAGAAACGGAAATGTGGATAGCATTAGCTTTGAAATTAAATGAGCCCCCTAACGGGGAAGCTAATTACTGAATTCATTCTGAAGATCTGTTTTACTTGTAAAAATTTAAGTTATTAAATTGAACAATAGTACTCAGGACTAGAAATGGAAATCAGGGCATCTATGGACAGAGCACAGGGGAACCAGTGGCTCTTATGGAGCCAGGCCTGATATTAGTCTTTTGTTAGAGAGGATTATTATTGTTAATATTGTCGCCTTTATGACAAAGGTTCTAATATGAAGAGTACTTGGAATTCTTAAAAAGCTTCCATTAGTCCATTCAATACCCTACTTCTGACTTCCATTAATGTATCTTTCCCACTGTGTGATTAGGCAGCTCCACCAGAAGCCATAATCTGGATGCAATGGGAAAGATTTAGGGAGGAAACTTTTCCATAAGCTTGAAAGACAAAATGGCATTTATCTGGGTTTAAAATGTTTCTTTTCCTTGAGGTTTCATTTTCTGAATTAAAGTAAGAAGTGAACAGACTATATATTCACAGTATTGTGCTTTTCAAATATGCCTCACACACACACACATACCTACAAATACAACAAACATAGCAGGAGGCAGGTTATGGTTAGAGAAAATTCAGCTGCATTTGTTATGCTACTTAAGTAATGGTAAGTACATTACTAATATCCATGGTCATTTTAAAAGCCAAGTAGCAGTAACTGGTTTATCTCACTAAAGCACCAAGATTCTTAAGAACCAGAAAGAAGCTTCTCAGCATCACATCCTATATGCAGCTGATACTTAGTAAAAGCTGATCTGATGATGCAAATCTTTTGATCACGTTTGGGATGAAGATTCAAGTTATGTTACTAAATCCTGATTCAGTAAGGCAGTGCAGAAGATGCTGACCTAGCAGGGTCTTTATAACTGAAAGCCAGTGATTGGTGTTATTGACAGAGCTTTGTGCTAAATACATGGTGTTTTCCAGCTACTTCAGGGTCATCCCAGTTACCTGTTCTCTCTCCACCTCCCACACACCATTTTGTGATAATCTCTAGAATTATCCCCAAAAGCAAGAGATAAAACATTTGCTGGGTGTATTCCCTGTCAATCTTTATTCTATACTTCTCTTTCTGGATTCCCCACGATTCAGAGCACCTCCAGCCATATTCCAGCTGTGTGGTGCAAAGGACCCATGCATTGTTTTAAAAATTCTTGAATCATAATGAACTAACAAGATCCTCAGTATAGCATATTTCTCCCATTGTTTAGGTGAGTTAAATTATTTGAAGTTATAAAAACCATGTATCTTTCTTATTTTACTCCATTATATTGGCATTTCATAACTGAAAAATTGCAAGTTGACTATGTGTTAATTATGTTTTATCATAGACTTGTGGAATATTGTATTAATATATAACAAGTCCAAAATATAAAATCTGTATTTTGTCTAAGAAATAGGTCTAAATAAATGAGTGATTTATTTTTATAGAAACTATCAGAACTGCAGAGGTTTAGCCCCAGAAACAAACAAAAAAAAAAACAATAATCTTATCAAGATATGGATTCTGTTATGGGTTAGATTTTTTTTAAAGACAAAGAAAGAAAAGGAAGAGGGAAGGTGTACATAGTCTTGCAAATGAGGCAAGAGCTGTTCTACAGAGTCAGGAGAGAGTCAAAATAAAGAGGCCTGCTGCTGAGTTAAAGAATCATTAGACTGTTGCTCCTTATCTTCTTTCTGCCTGTGAATAATTTCAATGACTAGTACGTAATAATGACATTATATGTATATTGCAATAATTTAAAATATGTTGGAACTGTTGTTGTGCCATTGGAAAAAATGCTAAAGGCGTAATGTTATAAAAGGCTCCGTTCAAGAAAATAAGATAGCTGATACAATCTCAACTGCACAAAACATTTAAGTAAGAACAAAACCAGAAGAAAATATGTCAAAATGTTAAGAGAGGTTAGGATTTCAGGTACAACTTAAAGGCCTATATGTCTGGCCACCTGTAACTCTCCAAGATAATCTTTTACTATTGCCTCTCTCACTCCTCACAACAGTATCCTGCTCCAGCCACGGTGCTGTTCCTTTAACACATCAGGCACACAACTGCCTCCAAATCTTTATTCTGGCTGATTCTTAAACTTAGAATTTTCCTTACCCAAATACTTACATAGCTTGCTCCTCCATTTTCCTTCAGTCTTTTTCTAAGATGCCACCTATCTATGAGAACTATATAAAATTACATCCATACTTTATTTTTCTCCATGGCGGTTAACATTACCTGACATAACTTACCTAATGTAAGGATTGCTTTTTGCTAGTATTTCCCAAGAAGAAAGAATGGTTGTTAAGAAAGGGATGGAAGAGGAAGCTGAGGATGTATGCTGGAAAGTGATGGAATTTAAGCTAATAAGGAAGGAAAGAAGAATATCTTGGAGGGGCAGAGATGTCAGGCAGTAAAAAGTAGAATAGTCTTTGATTTGTACATCACAAAAAATTTTGAGGATCAGGGAACCAGGATGAATAAGCCTGGAAAAGTAAGAAGTACTAGTCAGGAGTGTTTTTGTTTGTTTTTTTTTTTTTTGGAAATGAGGATTGTGGAGGGATTGCAACTACTGTCTGGTGTCGTTTTCTTACCTTTATTGACACCCTGCTTAATGGGTTTTGGACTGAATTATTCAGGAGGGGAAGAGAAGAAGAGGGATAGACGATGTGCCACTGTTACTGTTTTGATGTATATAATTAGCAGGCTTTATAAGTATGCGCCTATAGTGCCTTCCTTTTGAAAAAATAAAAATTAGATCTAATGGGATAACATTTGCAAACTGGTTTTCTTGCACTCAGTAATGTGTCATGGACATTATTTCATGTTAACAAACATAGATATATACTTTTAAAACTATTAGCATTTCACTATTTGTAGAAACCATAATATAGTTAATTAGTAACTGATTGTTGAACATTCAAATTGTTCTTCTCATACTTTAATGGACAAAGTAAGATCTGTATATACCTGCATTTCTATTTTGCATACTTGTTGCTATTGTTTGAATATATTCCCTCCAAAATCAGGCTTTGCCATTGTGAAAGTATGAAGAGGTAGAGTCTGTAAGAGATGATTAGGTCATTTGGGGTCATTACTCATGAATGGGATTAAGACCCTTATAGGCCAGGCGCAGTGGCTCATGCCTGTAATTCCAGCACTTTGAAAGGCCAAGGTGGGTGGATCATGAGGTCAAGAGATCGAGACCATCCAGGCCAACATGGTGAAACCCCATGTGTACTAAAAATACAAAAATTAGTTGGACATGGTGGCATGCACCTGTAATCTCAGCAACTCGGAAGGCTGAGGCAGGAGAATTGTTTGAATCCAGGAGGCAGAGGTTGCAGTAAGCTGAGATTAAGTCACTGCACTACAGCCTGGCAACAGAGCAAGACTCCATTTCAAAAAAAAAGGACCCTTATAAAAGGATCTTTGCAGAGTGTTTGGTAGCTTGCCCTTCCACCTTCTGCCAGGTGAGGATACAATGTTCTTCCCATCTGGAAAATGAAACTCTTACCAGTCGAACCTGCCAGCATCTTGATCTTACACTTCCTAGCCTCCAGAAGTGTGAGAAATATTTTTTTGTGTTTTATAAACTACCCAGTTTGTGATAGTCTGTTATAACAGCACAAAACAGACTAAGACACTGTTTACATCCTTTGGGTAAACTTTTAGGAGTGGAATTATATGGCAAAGACTATTAGATTTTAAATGTTGATATTAATATATAGAACAAGTATTTATTAAGAAAGAACTTACAATGTTTCTTAGGCACTATTGTAGTCCTTGCGAATATGGCAATAAGCAAAACAGGAAAGAACGTCAGCTCTTATGAAGCTAATGTAGTTGTACAAATACAGTTGAGATGATTCAATTAACTTATATTCTCACCAACACCATGTCAAAGTGTCCATTTCCTCTTATCTTCACTAGCTTCACTGGATATTTCAAAACTTTTATACTTTTGGATAATCAATTTTTTTTTTGCTTATTTTAATTGTTTTAATAATTTGCACTTTGATTACCAGGGAAGTTAGACATGTGATAGGCTTATTAAGCATTGTATTTCTACTTCTACACTGCATTTTTGTGCTGTTTGCTCATTTTTTTTTTTCCTATTTGGTTATTTTTTCCTTATTTGATTTACAAATGAAAAGAAGTAGAAACTTCTTTTAGTAGAGAATAATTGTTCAGACTGCCCAAAAAATAAATATCCTTTTTAATATGAGAAAATTCCACGCTGCCTCCCACTCAGGAAGCCAAATGGGACATGCCATTTTCCCTCTCCAACCTGGTAGAGCAAGTATATCAGAGTCAAATGCTCTACGAATGGCCAATCAGATGCATCTGCTGGGGATATTGACTCTAGAGGAGGTATTTCAATATAGAGAGTCTTTCAGAGATAATTTGAGATAGCTGTAGTAAAGTAAAAAGCGCCAAAGCTTCATCACGACCTCTTAGTGAAAATATGTAATTTTGGTGCAGTGCCTTTGCTGTACTTGTTCTATCTTGCTTCTGATTAAACTTGCTTCTCAAGCCTTCCTGTTGGTTCTGTGAGCAACTCCCTAAACAACTTTTAGGCTAATGTTAACCAGTAATTTTCTGTTGTTTTTGTAACTAACAACATTACTAAACTAGATATCTCATAAATATATATTTCTAGCATTTTTCTAATATTTTATAGTTTATTTGCCAAGCACAATGTGTTAATTTGTGTTTAATCAAGAATATCAATATTTCTGTGTATTTTACCATTGATATGTACTTAGAGGGTTTTTGAATACCAAAATTTTTAAAATATCAATCTAATATATTTTCTAGTACTTATATTACATCATTAACACATTTGGAATTTATGCTTATATGAGGCATGACTAAAATCTCTATTTGTTTTCTCTATTTTGGTCTTCAAATATGTATCCAATTTCTTCTTACTTTTTTTTTTTGTATAACTAGAATCTTGCTCAGTTATTCAAAAAGCTACTCTTGTCAGGTATTTAATTCTTCTGCTAATTAGTAGAGACTTTATTCTTTTTAATTGATCTATTCTTGGATTCTCACTATAGTTTCAATCAATCTAGTTTAAATGACACTTTCATATTTGATAAGGTTAGTGTCCTTCATTACACAGCCTTTTCAGAATTTGGCTGGATATTTTTGTCCACTTGTTTTTCAAGATATATTTTTATAAATTTTTCAATTAAAAACCCTTTGTAATTTTGATTGCTGTTATACAAAATACATAGCCTAATTGGGAAAAATTTGTCAACAAAATATTTCTACCCAAGACCATGTGATATTTCTCTATTACTTACCATTTTTAATGATCCTCAGTATTTTCTTTTTATGTATGTTTTGCATAGTTCTTGATAAGTTTATATACTTTGGATTATATCTTTATTTAATTGTATTTTAAAAGTGATTATTTGCTTTTAAAATAGTTATTATTTTTGTATATTTTCTTCAGTTTATTTACTAATTTTAATTCTAGCACCTTGGTTTTCTCAGTATGTAATCATGGAATATATAAATCATTATAATTTTATGTCATCTGTTCAATTTTTATCTCATTTTCTTGTGGGATAGGTCACGTCCAAGGTTTTATTTGTTATTTTTCTTTTGTTTAACACTAAAACTTGATGGTTTTTTAGGTGAAATTCACTACTAATTTAAAATATAATGTAGACTCATGTTGTTAATAACATTAATTAAGAAATTGGTGCAAAGTCATTTATAGTTGAGGGAATGGACTAATTTTGTCTCTGTTTGCCTTTTCCCGGTATTTGCTGAAACTTTTACAACAGGGGTCCACCAGCCTGAAAAAGGGTGAAGAAATCATTTCATAATCATTGGAAAATCCACTTCAATTTCGGATGACTGCCCTGCATTGGAATAAGGCAGCCATTTTGGCAACACATTTCATAGAATAAAAGGTTTGCAGTATAAGGCTTTCAGTTGGTGTTTCTCCACTTTTCTGTTATTGAGCCACTGTTGTAAAAGGTAATTTATTTTACATTTCTCCACAGTCATACCAAATTCAGTGAAATCTTGGAATGTCTCCTTTCTGAAAAACTATACCCAATGTGCACACAATACTGTATATCAATTGCCCATTTTCCTTCACAAGGATTGTACAATGCTAACAAAAAAATATGGAATTTTTACCCAAACCATATCTTGGAAAACTGAATCAGGGCATATGCTATTTACCAAAGGTGACACAGCAAAACTGATAACTGCTGATCTCCAAGGCGTATCTTGCAGAGCATGCATTTTACAAAGTACATATAGAGACTGAATCTTCAAACTATTCATTGAACATTGGATGTAAGACTCAATCTGTCATTCATTCTGAGGCAAATTGCTTTCTAGCCTTGAGCCTGTGAGATCAAAAATATTATGTGCTTCCAATATATAATGATGGGACAGTCATAAGATGGGCATTCCCATTCTAACAGGGAGATAGGAAAAAAAGGAAGGACAGGTCCCCAATCAAGTCCAAAATTTAACAGGGCATACATACAACATGAAATCTTAAGGCTTTGGAATAATGGAATAATCTCTTTTGGCTAAATATTCTGCCCTCCAGCTCTACTGGAGCAGAGATCCTCCCTTCTGGACACACTAGTACTGAGATTCTGGTTCTGAATCGTTGCCTGGCAAAGATTGGCTCTAGATGGTCCTGCTTTCATAGAGTTGCTGGACAAAGCTCATATTGCAGTCTCATAGGTTGGAGTCACATGCTTGTGGCTCTCTCCAGTGGAATTCTATACCACACAGGTGGCTCTACCAGTCAAGGGTAATGGAGGAGACACTGCCTGTAAGGCTCTGTTGGGCACTGACTTGTTGGAGGATCTCTGTTGCAGTTTCCTGCCTGGATCTTGTGGCTCTCCAAACCATCCTTTGAAATAAAGGTGGAGGTAACTATCCCCCCATAGCTTTGCTGGGCACAGTGCACATTTTACTAGAGTTTGCCAGAGCTGCACCTGGGACAGCCAAAAAGCAAAGCAATGGAGTAAGAACAGGAGGTAGTTAATTTTAAGGGCTCTGGAGATAGTGTGGGTAGCACAGATACACATCTATGATTTGTACTCCAGTTTGCCTCTTTTCTTTTCACCTTTACCATTAAAATTGACAATAAATCTAAGGAAACTGATAGCAATATGTGAAAGGCAATGTATGGCAAAAACTATTATTTGTTTGTATATTTGTTTTCCTTCCACAAGAGGAGTGCATCAAAAAATTTTAACAACTTTGAGAAAACAATGAGACATGGTCAGATCCTCTGTCTTCCAACTCTAGCACTAGACATGAGATGCTATTTATCTAGAGTAGAAGAAGGAGCTTCGATCTTTTTTATGAGGTCTCCTAATTAGGGAATTTATTGAGATTTGAGGGAATTTTCCCCACTAATTTTTCACAACAGTGCTCTAATATCTAGAGAAGAGAAGCTAAATATCAGTTCTGAGAGTCATGTTAAACTTGGTATGACTATCTAGAAAAAAATGTTTGAAGTTTAACAGGAAATAGTTTCTACTATCCTCTATTTCATTGCTCATTGCTATTTCATTCCCCCAGTTCCTTATTTTTTAATCATTTTGGACGGATACTAGGAGTGAGGAAAGCCAACATCCTTGGTTCAATCGTTTTGAAAAGTTTTTCTTTTATGTATACCTGTTTCCTTCTCCATTTTGTTTATGTAACAAAATTAGTTTCTAGGAACTAACAGTGGCCAAGAAAACAATTCCTAAATGAGCTCTCTCTTCTCTTGGTAATGAGAAAAATGTCTAGATATTTCATGGTAGATAGTTGCAACTAAGAGTGATGAGGTAATTTGAATCTATAGCATTATAAGCTACGGGTTTCTTTTAGAGATAATGGACATTGTACAAGGATGTAATCTACCTTTTTATTGAAAATCAGTTTTGCTTCTCTACTTCTAAAGATTGTGTGGTAGGAGCTCTGGAAAATTAAGAATTCTTTTCAATGAGGAAACCTTGTGAGGAAATTGTTTTGCTGTGAATGGCAACAAATTAAAACCACAAATTAACATGAATTCACAGGAAATATTGAATACCATTTTAACTTTGTCATTTAACCAGAGGTACTCCAAGTTACACTGCATTTACAATAGTAAAAACAGGACTATAACTCCCACCATACTTACTACGTTTTTAATACTGAAAACTTAAAATTTGAGAAGTTTGTCTTTGTAATATTTCCTCATAAGATGAGCTACTTTTACATAAACTCATTTTTTTTTAAATGTTCATGTATTGAAATAAAACTTCACTTTTAAAAAATGATTCTTCATGGAATATCAAATTTATACACTGTTGTTTGAAATGTTAATCTTTTACATTTTTGCAGTTTCCACATCCTACTTAACAAACACACACACACACACACACACACACACACACACAGAGCTATTATTTCACTATATGAATCTCTGTTCATTTTTGCAATAATAGACATTAACATTCTAAGACACATCTCATATTGTTTTTAATATATCCACAACTATGAGCAAATATAGCCTGGCACAAAATTTCATTGTGTTTGGTAGCCATACATGCCATAATATAACATAGATTTTCTTTTAAATTAAGGCTTTTTGGTTGTTTATTTTCTAACCTAAAACCAAATGAGTGCCAGCATATTTAATAAAAATGCTACATGACAGCGTATATTGTTCAGGCACAGTGGCTTATGCCTATAATCCCAGCACTTTGGGAGGCCGAGGTAGAAGGATCACTTGAGCCCAGGAGTTCAAGACCACCCAGATGAAAACAGTGAGACCCCACCTCTACATTAAAAAAAAAAGGAAAAATAATCTAAAAATTTAACCAGGTGTGGTTGTGCACACCTGTAGACTCAGCTACTCAGGAGGCTGAGGTGAAAGGATTACTTGAACTAGGAAGTTCAAGACTAC
Organism: Cebus imitator; assembly: GCF_001604975.1. NCBI lineage: Eukaryota > Metazoa > Chordata > Mammalia > Primates > Cebidae > Cebus > Cebus imitator. The sequence goes on from NW_016107345.1 coordinate 8,713,070, forward strand.
AGTGAGCCATGTTCATTCCACTATACTCCAGCCTGGGAAGCAGAGTAAGATGCTGAAAAAGAAGAAGAAAACAAAATAGGAAAGAAAAAAACAGAATATCTTATACAGTGGTAAGACTCAAGAATGTATGTCAAATGCAATTTATTTCTCCAAACTTATTATGCTTTCATACCTCTAAATATGTAACATAGCTAATACATAATATAGCTAATTATTTGTTTTTACTTTTTTTTTCAGTTTTCACTATGCATATGGCAGAGAGACAAAAATTTACTTCTATGCTCTTAGAGTCTCTGGCTGGTCCTGAAAATTAAACTAAAATAGATTACCAAGAGAAAAGCATATAGATTTTTACCATATGTGGGAATCCCCACAGAATAGTAAACACCCAAAGAAACAGTAAAAACTAAATGCTTCTATGCTAGGTTGAACAAAGAGTAGCAATTGTGAAAAAGTGAAATGATTGAGGAGGCTGAAGAAAGGTAAGTTATTTTAACAAAGCTTGTTTGTATAAATGTTTCTCAGCCTTAATCTCCCATTTCTGGTGACAAGATGGTACAGAGACATACCTCCTAGAACAGCAGAACATCTTTCACATGGTAGCTTTCTTGTGTCTTTGGTGATAAGAGTGTTTCTTTTCTCCTGGAACATAAAGGGCAGAATGTCAGTATCTGCTATTTTTCAAGTGCTTTTAGCTCAAAATAATTCTTATAGCAAAGTGGCTTTTTTGGGGGTGGCATATTCTGCCACCATTATTACTAATGTCTCCAGCATTTGTTTTTACACTTCCATTATCAAAGTTAATTGTTTAAATAAGAAGTCCTCTTTTAAACATAGGACTTGGTTAAAGGCAAGTGGTTATTATTTCACAAGCCTTACATTTCACATAAGGAAGCTGTATTAGTCTATTCTCAAGCTGCTATGTAGAAATATACAAGACTGAGTAATTTATAAAGGAAAGAGGTTTAATTGACTCACAATTCAGCATGCCTGGGGAGGCCTCAGGAAACTTACATTCATGGCAGAAGGCAAAGGAAAAATAGGCACCTTCTTCACAGGACAGCTGGATAAAGTTCAAGCAGGGAAAATCCCAGACACTTATAAAACTATCATGTCTCCTGAGACTCACTCATTACCATGAGAATAGCATGGGAGAACCACCCCGACTCCAATCCAATTACCTCCACCTGGTGCCACCCTTGACACATGGGGATAATGGAGATTACAATTCAAGATGAGATTTTGTGTAGGGAAACAGCCAAACGGTATTAGAAACCAAGTTAACACCTTTGATCTAGGTAAAAGGCCTTCATTAAATTAAATGTATAATAACAGAAGTGTTCACAAAGCACCGTTAATGATTCCATAATTTATTTCTTTGCTGTAGACATGAGCAAGCAATATTAGTTCTTTATTTGTAAAACAACATTCTTAACTTGGGAACCATATTTTACTCTAAAAATCCAGAATATCTAGCATAGTGTCCAACATATAGTAGACACTCCTCAAAATTTATTAAATAAAATTTTAACAAATCCAGAATAGAAATATGAAGAACTGTTGTCTTCCTTACTAGAATATGGGCTTCTCAAGAACAATGGCCTTGGTTTCTATTTTGTCTTGCTTATACATATTGAAGTGTTCATTTACAATAAATAACTGGTAAAGTTCAAAGGAAATGATTTACTAATTATATTTAGGTATATTTTAAATTAAAAAAATATTTAAAACTAAAATCAAATAAAAAAATCAAAGGTATACAAAATCAAAACCTAAAGTCTTTATATAATACAATTTAAATAGCTCAGAGTTCTGTCAACGTTTCCAAAGTTTTGCATTCGTTTGTTCATTAAGAAAACTACTTACTGAGTTGCTCTTATAAATTAAGAATTGAGAGATAAGGGACAAATTCCCTGAACCTAAATGACCTACAACGTAGTACAGGTAAAATAATAAAATATACTTTATACAACAAGGCTAAATGCATGATACTTTGAAAGCTTGGTGACAGTTATCTAAATCTGACTTGTTGGAGAGGTGGAAGTCAGAAAGCTCTTCAGAGAAGATGAATAATACATGAGTTAAGATTTACCAGCAAAACTAGCTTCTGAGAGCAGGAATCCTTCCTGTTTACTTCTGATACTTATATCTAATGCAATGTTGAGCACACAACATTGTATTGTGTGCATCAAATAAATATTAATTAAATAAAATTCTAATGAATCTATAACACATATTTAGACAAAATACTGATATAAGCCTATACATGGATATATTAGATAGAACAATAGAGAGATCTAAAAATAAAAGAAATTTTAGTGAAAAAGAGGGAAAGTGGGTTCATTTTGGGAGCTTGAAATATAATAGAGGATAGGCATTGGACATAGAATAGAAATACAGAAAAAACTTATGCCATTACAAAGGAGGATGACAGAGCATGGCTTCTTTGAAAGGTACATGAAATTCAGTATTTTGAGAGTTCAAAGTATATGCAGGAAGGAGCTGATGCCAAACAGAGGTGAGAAACAGATTAAGAAGATCTTTAAAGAAAGTGAATGGAAAGGAGAAAAGACTAGAATGAGGAAGACTGGAAACAAGGTACTACAATGGTCTAGACAATTGACGATGTGTTTTTAAGGGAAGATGGTGGGGGCAAAAGGTCAGAAGAGAAGCAATAAATTCTTATAGGTAGAATCAACATGACCTGGTGATTGATTGGATGTAACAAATAGGGGAGAATAAGTCTCATATGATCCCCAGGTTTCTTATTAAAGCAACCAGGTAGGATTATTAATGGAGATTTGAGAGTGAAAGAAATGTCAGATTTGAGAAGAATGGTGTTGAATTTATTTTAAATTTGTTAAATGTGAAGCAAGTTCCAGTTACAGGATTCCAACTAATGTTTGAATAAATAGATTTAGAGTTAAAGATAGAAATCTAAGATAGAGATAAAAATTGGGTGTCATGAGAATTTATGTAGTCATTGATGCCCTAGAGAAAGTTGAGCTTGATTAAAGTTAAAAAGAGACTGAAAATAAAAACAGTGCTGAAGAGGAATCCTGTGTAACATGAGCATTTAATGGGCTACAGAAGAAGATGAATTAATCAATCAAATTGAGAAGCAACAGCCAGAAGAATATAAAGAAAAACTAGAGGTGTGGTGTAACTGAATCCTCAGTAACATTGTAAAAGAAAGATAGTAATGGCAATTACCACAGGAAATAGGGAAAGATGAAAACAGTAGGCTGTATGGCAAGTAGGACATTATAGTTAACAATAATCTCAGCTTCTGTGAAAAAGAAGAAAAATGGATACATTTTTAGGCACTAAACATAAAACAGAAACTGAGGAAGTAAATAGAGAATAGTGACTTTTAAACAGTAAAGGGAAACTTAAATCCTTGACAAATTATTAGTACAACCTTGATACAACACTGATGATAACTTTTTCCTTGCCAAAAAATAAAAGGCATAATTTCATGGATACACAAGCTGTAAGTGTATTATAGACCATTACTTGTAGCATATTTATAAAAATTATATAACACATATGTATACTAATCAAATGAAAGTTTACATTTTAAAGTTATATAATATGCAATGCAAAGTAAGATAAATAATATAAAGTTGCATCTCTTAGTCTAAAGCTCTCACACAGTACATTTATTTTTAATTGATTTCATGCCTTAGATTAAATGAGTACTATTAAAGTAAAATAGAAATAAAAGTCTAATATATTGCCTTTAGTATATTAGATATTTAGGGAAGTTTAAATAAGCAATTTTGAGAATTTGAGACAAACCTGTATCTTTCTTTTTTTAACTTAAGTTTTCCAAACATGTCACTGGGGTGGCTTCATGTTTAAAATTTTTACTTTGGGGATAATGTTATACAATTAAAACTATTCAAATTATATATTAATATTCAGTTATTTGGATATTTCTATTTACAAAAAAAACAAGCAACTGTTACATTTGTTAAACTGCATCTGGAAAATATGATTTTGCCAATATTAGAACCCATCTGACCTTTTTGAACTGGCTTTAAATCTTTGGGGAATTTCATTTGTTTATCCTCAGAATAATATGACTTCCTGTTTTTATAAGAGAGCTTCTAAACAGCCAAAAGCCTTCTTGGATATCAGGTAGTTAATTTCATAAGCAGTTTTTCAGTGACTGTCCATGAATTAATCATAAACAGATGAATTTTATTTTCTCCATTGGACAAACTGTTTTCTGTTTTGTTTAAATAGAAAATATTAGCAAAATATAGTTCAAATTTTGCTATACATAACAATCTGAAGAAAAGTTGTAGAAACCGAACATATGTATCTTTTTTCCACTTGAAAATAGAATGTAACGTACTGAATACTTGTGGTGTGCTATAACTTCAATCACATATTAGGACTACCTAGCCATTTTGTAGTACCAAATGTATAGTGAATTTTCTAGGCTTGTAGCATTTGAGGATTTAACTTTGAGTTTCTACTTTTTTTTTTTTTTTACTAATCTGAAAGATCAATGACATGCTGTAATTATCAGTTTTTCTAAACTACAAATATAAGTCAGGAAACAAATTCCTTGCATCTACATTTCAATGTAACATTGTGGTTTTTCTACCCATCTTGTGTTAGTAGTATTCATTTATTAACATTTATTAGCATTTGTCTTTTGACAAAAATGTCTGTAAGAAAAGATAGAAGTGTCAGTGAAAAAGGGAAAGAAAAGAAATAATTAAATTGTTTATGAGAAAACACGCAGGAAACACATGACTTAACAAAAAGAGATGGAAAAGCTGAGAACTTCTACAAAAATTTCCACATTTGCAAATTTGGAAACAGATGTTCTTAGAAAGAACAGCTCTTGAAAGCCTATGGTCTTAAATTCAGTATCTTCTCTGCAAACAGCTAAATGATGCTGGACTTACAAAAACAAAACAGATGAATTTTTTAAAGACTGCTATTTAAAATTGTTTCATTTACTAGTAGATAATAACACTTAAAAAAAAAAGCTGCTATTTGTTAGATGCCTATTGTGTGCCCACTGTGTTAATACTTCATGCAATCCATTAAACAACCCAACAAGATAGCCTATAATTTTTCTCATTATACACCCAGAAACACTGAGGCCCACAGGAGTTATATAGCCTCCTGAGGAAACAAAGTTATGATTATACAAGCTCATCAGCCAACTCTATTGGACTTTAGTCTGCTTTTTGGAATGTTAGTATGAAAATACGTATTTCAGACATGGGATATTGATTGCCTCTGGCTAAGCTCATTTATTAGATTCTATGCAAAATATATATATATAAGGTGGATGGAGGGTTTAATATTGTAGGTTAAGTGAGTGGGGTCTGGAAACATGAGTGCCTGAGCTCAAACCCTGAAAAGGCCTCTTACTAGCTCATTTTAGACATGTTACTTATAATCTACAGTCCCAGTTTTCTCATTTGTAAGATGTGTATACTAGTGGTAACTACCTAGAGAATAGGTACATATAAATCACTTAAAGCAGTGCATGACACATACGGCTGAATTATGTTAGCTATCATTACAGTCAATAAGCTTCATGGCTATCATAACTCCCTTTTGTTATCTAACTATTTGTATTATGTTTTTCCTTCCTCTCCCCCAAATTTAGTCAATTCAGTCAGACATAATAACCAACAAGCTGATAACTGTTCTGTTAGGTCAAGGACATTATGGAGAAAAATATGCTTTTAAAAGTTTTAAGTATAGTTCTGACTACTTATTTCCTACAAATATTTTTACTACTTAAGGTAATATTTATTTTGGAAAGTAGTTATGGAATTATATATGAAAATATGCTTTAAATAAATCTCACTGACAGTAAGTTTGTGTGAATGTAATATGATATGATATGTCATGTCACATCATATTCAATCTAAGAATAGCTAGAAACAAATCTTCAAGTTCCACAAAAGAAGAGTTACTCAAAATGATACAGTCTGAATTAAGCAATTTGAATTATTTTTAAAATGACATTTAACTAGCAGACAGACAAGAAAGCTTGAATCAACTTAGAAACTTCCTATGTTTTGCAGCAATGATACTGTGATCCTTCAAGTAACAGGAGATCAGTTTGATGCCATTTTGAACTCACTGTGCATTGGACCATAAAAGGAAGGGGTGGGTGGGAGCAAAGTTGAACTAGAAGTCAACTGGAATGAGACACAGCAGGAGGTGAATGGAGCAGTCAGGCAGATGGGTGGATGAAAAGACTGGAGCACACAGGAAGGTATTCAGTGATGACGCAGCTAAGAAGGTGGAAAAGGTTATGATATGGCCCAATTACCACAAATAACCAAAAAATAATAACTATAAGGATAGGATGCAAAGAAAAGATTAAAGGCTCATTTGAAATATTTTCTGGAATTCTTTTTGCAGTTCTGCTCAGATTAAGCTATTCAACTATAATAAACTCAATGTATCTGACAACTATTATACTTTCTTATTTTATTATACATTCAATATCCTAAATATATAATAACTGTTATTTCAAGGTACTTATGGCTCCATGTTTAAGACTTTTGTTTTCTGTTTTAAGATTCTGTACTAAAAAAAGAAAGCAAATTGATGAAAACACAGTCCTAAAAAAGAAACAATAATTGTGTAACTAAACTTTCCTATTCAGTTCATATATTTATTTGTTGCACTTACAATTCATTACTTTTTTGTAAGTGTGTTTCCCATACTAGACAATGAGATCTCTTTAGGGAAAATATATTTCATTATTTGCAGTATGTAGCACAGAACCTGGCATGGAGTAGCATTCAAAATATTGGGTAGAAGGAAAAAGGAAGAAAGAAGGGAACAAAAGGGAAGCAAGGAAAGAAAGGAAATGGATATGTATAAACAAGAGAAAATAAATGGTGCTATCACAACTTGTTTCCGCAGTCTATCTTAAGCAACAGTTTTGTAGGATAGGGTTCCATTGGATTTAGTCTCTCATGAGGGGTCAAATAAGAAAAACAGTGTCTTGCATATATATAGCACTTTATAATTTATTCTTTCATATTCATTATTTGCTTGATCTTCACAGTAACTTCATGAGACAAAATTTTTTTGAGCTTTCTTTTACAAAAGAAGAACCTGAGACCCAGAGAATTTAAATGACTTTCCCAAGTGTAGTTAGATAAGAACTACCAGAGTTAGAATCAAACTAAACATTTTTAAGTCCACAAATTTCTTAGGAACATATTTTAAGTTAAATTTTATTTAATCAATTGCACACAGTAGTATGCTTTCCTCAAGAAGAGGTTCAAAGTGTGTTTTGCATATACCAAAGAACAACAACAACAACAATATAACATACATTGACTGCTTCCTACTTGGAGACATGTTCTAAGAGTTTATATGTGTTCATTTTTAAACTTTATAACAACCCTATTTTTAAAAGTACTATTATTATGCTTATTTTATATATGAGAATATTGAGGGTCTGAAAACTGAAGTAACTTATGCAAATTCACACACTTCTGGAAAAGATGAGATCTAGCCTTTATTATAGTCTAATAAAATATCTCTGTCCTTAATATACCATAAAGTTTGCTTAAAATATGAGAAATTGTAGTTAACTCATCATGGCATTTTGGAAACTTTATGCTAGTCTCTGAAGCCAATTAGTTGTATCTTTTGGCAAAGTGCTAACCGTGTTTTTATCTGCTTCTTTCCCACGAAATAAGGCTATATATGGAGTGATGCCCATGCTACCCCTGAGATCTAAAAATCTAAGATGAAAACATGCATACAGTCTTGGCAGCATTGGAGTAATAGACTATGAAAGAAGAACTCAGATTGGAAAAGTCAGTATATCAGTTAAGAAAATAATCACCCAGGGAGAGGAATAAGCAGCAAAAAAAAAAAAAAAAAAAAAAAAAAAAAAAAAAAAAAAAAAAAAAAAAAAAAAAAAAAAAAAAAAAAAAAAAAACTGTATATTTAATTATAGATACAATTGTTTCAATGCTGATTACTCATCCTTATGTAACTGTCTACAACCATTTAGGGTCATCTTAATCCATTCTATATTGCCATAACAGAATACCTAAAACTGGATAACTTATAAAGAAAAGAGATTATTTAACTCATAGGTTCTGCAGGATGGAAAGTTCAAGAAGCAGGACACCAGCATCATCTTGGTTTCTGTTGAGGGCTGTCATGCTTAAATCACAACATGGCAGGTCAAAGTGGGAGCAGACCTGTGCTAACAGGCAAAACCTGAGGGGCATTTTGGCTTTATAACAACCCACTCTTGGAGGACTAATTCATTCTTGAGAGAACTAATCTGGTCTTGCCAGAGAAAAAACTCACTCACTGACTACTGGGAGAATAGCACCAAGCCATCCGTGAGGGTGGAGCACCCATGACTCAAACACCACCCTTAGGCTCTATGTCTTACAGATTCTACCACCTAACATTGCCACAGTGGGAAACAAATTTTAACATGAGTTTTTAGGGGGACAGACCATATCCAAACAAAGGGTAAACAAGGGTAAACCACTTTTGAGAATACACATGTGATCCTTTATTTCTACCATATGTGATGCCAGAATTTGGGGGATGAGGCTCAAAGCAAATCCATAAATTAAAATTCTCAAGTTGTATAGGGAGGTGGGAGTGAGAGACACATCATGAAGGCTCAAGAGACTCTCAGATACACTGGGTTAATTGTCTTCATTGAACTTCCACACCATGCAGACTCATTTAAGGGTAGTTTTTCCAAAGCTGCTTTTCTTCTTTGCTTTTAGAAATACTACATTATCTAGACTTTCATCTACCCTTTTAATTCCTTTGCTTCTTGTGTTGATTTCTCTTTTCTGATTTCTCAGTTTTTTTAATCTCATTTTTAAACATGAGAATTCTCTGAGGTCTACTTCTTGACCCTTTGTCCTCTTTTTGCTTAGCTATCCCTCGGGAAACTTGCACAATCTAAATGACTAACTAGAACTTATGAGATTACGAGCCAGATTTCTCCCAGCTTATGAGTCCATTTCAATTAGATGTCTTAGCATCACTGTAAGTTAAAAATCTATAAAATCCAAAACAATAAATTTTTCTCAAACCAGTATTGTACCTGAAATGGTTCTTTGATCCATTTTCAATGACTTTAGCTTCTTTCTCTTCTTTCCACAAACTAGAACTTTATTTTTTTTTTTTTTAGGAATAAACATTAACAGATGAAATGATAAAGACATAATTTTTATGTTGTATTATACTCTTGATCTAAATATTTCCAAATCTTTTGAATAAAGAGCTTTGAAGAAAAACCTGATTTTACTTTATCCGAAAATTCTTTTAAAAATAAGGGTTTAAAAATTACTAAAAAGAGTAATTGGAAAAGCAACTTGTACTTTCCTCCTGAATTAATCTCCATCTTCCCTATATCCATGTTGACAGTAAACGTAATAAAGAAAAATACATGTTCTATTGATCAAAAACCACTTTTGGAAGATACTGAAATTATACATCTATTGCGTGCTCTCTCTGTCTCTCACTTTCTCTTTCTCTCTCTCTCTCTCTCTTGCTTGCTTATCCCAACTGTTGTGTCACATGTTTTCAAGGTTACTATTATTATTTAACAATGTTGCAGCTAAAGTGATGGACAAAAAATGATCACTACAAAATGTAGTCCCAGCTACTCAGGAGACTGAGGTGAGAGGATCACTTGAGCCCAGGAGAACAAGGCTAAAGTGAGCAATGATAGTGCCGCTGCACTTCGACCGGGGAGACAGAGTGAGACCCTATCTCAATCAATCAATAAAATAGTTTGAATAGTTTTATTTTCTTAATTCTTATTAAATAGCTGACATTAGATTTAGCTCTGAAGCCTAATACTCCTGGAGTTGTGAAAGCACTCTCCTAATGGGAATCAGGTATCACTTCTTGACAGGCCACAAGCAATCTGGACAACTTTAAAAAAAAAATACTAAATTCAATTAGTTTCAATGTCCTTATCTGAAAATTGGGGTTGTGGGCAAAACAACTCCCCACATACTTAGTAATTCTAATTATTAATTCTAATTCTAGGATGTTCTGCTTCTTCAGCTTGTTCTCAGACCTTGCTCTCTGCTCCTCTCACTCAGAAGAGTCAAAGAGTACCAATAAAATAAATAAAAGTTTATTTGAAAGCATTTTTAAAAGCTTCATATTGGAATTATAAATATAAAGGTATTTGGTGTCCCTCCAGAAGAAAATTCAGAAAGATCAGGTTAAAATACATTGTTATCTTTAGACTTGTGAGATTGGTCCCAGCTACTTTTAGAACTGTTCTTGAGTACTCAGTAGGGGGAAAGTACTTTGTATATTTTAAAATTTGTCATCAACTTCAGGATATATTCAATTATGGTGTCATGTTTCATTTCAAGTGGAAAAACAAAGGTAAAAACCCTAGTGGCACAATAGCATTTAAAAGCTGATAATAGAGTTTCTGCCTGATTTGGTGTAATTACCCAGATTGAACATGCTTTGCTTCAGAATTACAGGCAACCATTAATTATCTGTTCCCTATCCCAAAGTGTATATATTTTTCCTGAGCTTTTAGGGTTATGAGTCAAAAGGAAGTACAGCAATTGGTTTTATTTAAACTTTAGTTTGTGATATATTTTACAAGAGTTTTGAGAGAAAAGCAATTTGTAATACAAGACTACTAACTTTGTCTAGTGTTGGATAAAAGAAATGTAGATGCCAGATTAACCCACTATGTGGACTTCAACAATGTCTGCAAATGAGAATTTTTATAACATCACATGATAATACAACACTTATATTCATTTTACCTGTAAATAAAGCCAATTTCTATAAAAATCTATGGTCTTAAGCAAGTAGGACAGGAAGAATATTTCTTCCATTCTGACTTGTCCATGGATATAAGATATTGAAAGAGAATGACATTTACAAAAAGAAGTTCTACTCTACAAATTCAACATCTCTTGGCATTTATCCAAAGACTACAATAAAGATTTAAATTTTTGTTTATTGTAAATACAAGACTCATATTTCATTAAATCCAATAATGAGCCAAGACATGTTAATTTGACTTTATGCAAATAATGTAAAATGTTGAAGTTCCATTAATTTGTGTCATTGTGAATTTTTTGTGATAATATATCCAAAGTAACATGCATCCTCTTTTTATTACTGTAAACTTAGCATCTCCAAGTACAGTTGTGCAGGCTGCGCCCTGCACAAAGTTACCTTGCTAAGGAAACATGATTAGGATCTTAAGTGAGCTTGGGTTTCCTTCTTCCATCTACGGGCTGTGGCATGAAACTTGCATTTTGTCCCATCCCACTCTTCAAGAACAGCTTTTTCCAACTTCTCCACCCAGAGAAGAAGTCTTTCTCTAACATGTACTAAAGAGCTGCAGGCGAAAACAAAGGGTCTTGATTCTTTTTTTTTTTCCCCTAACATAATTATGTACTATTTTTGTTAAATGATATTCTGTATTAAAAAGGGATGGTGTTCTCATTTGTCTTTGTTTTCCCACCTCTAACCCAGTGCCAGTCTCTGACTAGATATGAATACTTATATATATTTGTTGAATTAGTAGAATCTGGAGACAATGGGATAAAATACTTGAGTTCAAATCCAAGACTTAATGCAACTATAGGGCCTGCCACACATGTGAAATGCTATTGAAATACCATTTGCACCACCTGAAGTTGTACAGCACTGTTGCACAGCTTTCCATGGACCCCTAATTTTATAATGGTACGCTACAGCATTTTTAAGAATGATTATGGAAATTAGTAGGTAATAAAGAACCTCAAATACAGAATATATCACAATACCTTATTTTCAACAGTCAGCAAGTAACAATTTTTATCACTATTTTTAGATAAATTCACAGAGCCTCAAAGAGTTAAAATTACTTCTTGCCTAATATCACATAACTAGTATTTTTAGAGCCGAAATTCAAACACAAGTTGGTCTGATACCAAGGCATATGAGCTTATAAATTATTTTATATAAATATTTGAAAGAATGTCATGATTTTATAGAACTACAGAGTTCTATATATGATTAAGTCCTAAGGAAACATATTTGCCGTGACAATTGCTCTATGAGACAAGTAAGGCATACAAGTAATCTTTGGGTTAGTAAAATATTGTGTTATCTTAAATTGTGACACATAAAAATACACATCAACATATTTGACTCGACCTTTGGTGGAATAACAAAGTTCTGTAATACTCATTTAAGCTAGTGTTTAACATGAAGGCAAAATGAACAACACAAATGACCACCTAAGGCTTATCTGATTTTAGCTTAGTGGATATTCATTTAAATAAAGATATCAAAGGGGAGGAAAAACACAAAGCATGCTGGAATTATTTTTATTAAAATAACTTCTATATTTTAAAAATACTTTTTCACATTATGCCATTTGATTTCATCTTGTAGTAGGTAAAAAGACTCTGAGAAGACTAGTTATTACTAAAGGCAATGGTGCTGGTAAGAAAAAACTGATATCAAGGCTTATACACTGATCTGACTCTGTAAAAGAACACTATTTCATCAAGAATATTTTTGGATGCTACTGACTATGAGCACACTGAGCAAATAAAATATATTTTCTAATACAGATTTTTTTTCTTTTTTTTTTTTTTTTAAGACAGTCTCTCTCTGTTGCTCAAGCTGGAATGCAATGGCGTGATCTCAGCTCATTGCAACCTTCGCCTCCCAGGTTCAGGCGATTCTCATGCCTCAGCCTTTCAAGTAGCTGGGACTACAGGTGTACACCACCATGTCCAGCTAATTTGTGTGTGTGTGTGTGTGTGTGTGTGTTAGTAGTAGAGATAGTGTTTCGCAATGTTTGCCAGGCTGGTCTTAAACACCTGACCTCAGATGATCTACCTGCCTTGGCCTCCCAAAGTGCTGGGATTACAGGTGTGAACAGATTGTTTTATAATAGCAAAGTAGCCTACTAAGAATTGGGGAATTTTACTTACTTAGATTTGTCTGGAAATCTTATACTAACGAAAGCAAAGCAATTGTTATGAAGTAATCTTGCTAACTTTTTATGTCCGATGAGACAGTAGAATTAACAAAGGTGGCTACTGCTCTAGATTTAATTATTACATCAAAAAGTTTATTGATGAGATAAAAGCAGTAGGAAGCTTAGGAGAAAAGTATCTTGACACATTTATCCAGGGAAGCAGTTCTAGAACTGGTCTCATATGCATTTTAGACTTAAGAGAAACTGATTTCCAGAAGTTTAGCTGACAAGAAAAATTATTGCTATTATCAAATATACTCAGAGGCAAGATATTTTCCTTCAAATGTAATGGCTATGTAACAGCCTAATAAGGATAAACCACAGGGAAGGAAAACATCTAAAGTACGGCTTCTCAGGGATGATGACTTGAGTCAAGGATATATGGGTAAGTGGAACACATAAAAGGGTCATGGGAGACCCTCACAGATTGTTGATAGAAATGTTGAAATGTGGAAAAAGCAGAGGTGTGAATGAGTATTAGGACAGATAAAAACATAAAGGGTATTTGCAAATATGTTAAAAGTTGGAACCATGAAGAAAAGTAAATAGCCCCAGTGTTAGGAGAAGGCAAAGTAACATCATACTTCTATTGTACAGAACTGTATATCCACAGACAGAATTCAGATATGTCTATGAGTGATAGAAAATAAGCATTACTTTTAATAACCATCTTGGCCCACTGCAACCTCCACCTCCCAGGTTCAAGTGATTCTCCTGCCTGAGCCTCCCGAGTAGCTGGGATTACAGGCATCTGCCACCATGGCTGGCTAATTTTTCTATTTTTTGTAGAGACGGGGTTTCAGCATGCTGGCCAGACCAGTTTCACCAGGTCTCAAACTCCTGATCTCAGGTGATCCACCCCCTTTGACCTCTCAAAGTACTGGGATTACAAGTGTGAGCCACCACACCCGCCCCCAATCTATTCTCACACTGCTAATAAAGACATATGGAGACTAGGTAATTTATAAAGAAAAGAGGTTTGATTAACTCAGAGTTCCACATAGCTGGGAGACCTCACAATCATGATGAAAGGCAAAAGGGAAGCAAGACATGTCTTACATGGCAGCAGGCAAGAGGGGATGTGGAGGGGAACTGCCCTTTTATAAAACCATCAAATCTCCTGAGTCTTGCTTACTATCACAAGAACAGCATGGGAAAAACCCATCCCATAATTCAGTTACCCCCTAGTGAGTCCCTCCCACAACACGTGGGGATTATTACAATTCAAGGTGGGATTTGGGTGTAGACACAGAGCCAAACCATATCAGATAGTATAATGTTTCAGGAAATTTTGATGAAATTGATAGGTTCCAACAGTTTCTGCAAAATCTAGCACCTAATTCATGAATGTTTGGATGGAGAAAAGATCCTGCTTTTCCCACTCTCTGTTAGCAAGAACATCCTGTAACAAGATGGGAAACAAGTAGCATTCATTGTGTAGTGCCTGTGATAGTGATTTATAAACAGATCCAGGCTGACTCATGTGGGTGCCTGTCCCAAGGATGCTAACACTTTGCTGCCTCCTTTAACAAAGGTTGTGTGAATAGTTTAAAATATTTATTTAGAGAGAAAACTAAGTCTCATATGAGGAAGAAAATGAGACCTATTGATGATAGAATTTAAACTCCACTTCTAGCTCGCTCTTTGCTCTCCTGTTACTCTGCTCTTTGACAAACTTGTGCCTTTCACTGAAAAACACTAAAAGCCTACAGGTAAATAAAATAAAATAAATTACATAAATAAAAAAAAAAAACATGCTCCTCAGAAGGCAATTAGTTAGTCATTTTTTATCACTTGAGCATACTCATTGAGGTCTCACTCCCTACACCAAGGACATATGAAAAATCTTTTCAAACAGAATGCAATGATCTTCATAAGAGGAAATCAGGAAAATACATTTTTTTTTTCCATCCTGCTGCATTTCTTTCCAGTGATATCTGAGCACCCCTGATAGACTGCCATCTTCGGGCTTTCCATTAAAACAGACTGCTGATTTGCCTCTGAATTTAGAGTTCAACTTGGATCCTGGCACACAAAGGAGAATCACATGTAGCCTCGCCCTCAGGGAACTCACAGGTATTCCAAAATAGACTTTGAGACTGTTTTTACCCCACAGAAATGAGGAAACACACAAATTTACTTTTGCTGTCTGTTTTGTAAACAACCTAAATTTCCCCGCCCTTTACAAACTGTTGTTCTTTAAGCTAATACTTAATAATAATTATTTATAGATATCATGCTAAATTCTATAAGGACAGTTTTATTATTTGACCCCATTATTTCTGATAATTTGCTCATCCATGCTCAGGCTTAGTACATTTTTTTTTTTTTTTTGCTAGTACATTTTTCCTTCTCTGAATTTCCATACAGTAGCCTTTGCTGCTTTTCTATGCAAAAATAAAGAATCCTATTTTCCTCTTTTGAAAAAATTATTATTCAGGTTTTGCATCAACTATTGTGATTTTTTTTATTATTATCCCCTTAACTTCCAATGGTTGTATCTGGAAGTCACTTATGAACCTCTGCAGACCTCAAAGAGAAATTTATCTATTTGGAAAACACAGTTTTTCAACATTAGTAAAAATGATATTAGCAACAATCCTCTGGGAAATACTGTATCGCTCTGAAAGATGGCATTTGTAGAGTTGAGATCCAGCAAGATTTGATAAATACTCAAAGGCAGCTTTCATAGAATGAATTCATTTGTTTCTAAAAATATGAAATAAAAATAATACCATCTCTAGCTTATTTGGTGAGAGAAAGAGAGAAAAAAAAACTTTGTAGTTATAAGGAGTTGGAACTAATTCTGTTTCTTTGTTTCTAGTTTGCCATATCCAGCCTAATTGTTAGGGTATGTGTACCCTTCTAAATACACTGTTTGCTTTGAATAAGATCTGAGTGAGAAAGAGTTTCAGTTCACAGCCTATGGAATCTATTTGCATCTCCAAGGAAATGGTTGTTTACTACTCTGTTGTCATTTGTTCAGAGCACAACACAGAAGTGAATTCCCATCAATATTCATAGTCCTTGTAGCCTCCAAAGGCTCTCTGTGTGATTGTGCTCCATTTAGCTCTAAATCTGTATTCCCATATAGATTTAAACAAGAGAGCTAGGGAAATTTTGAAGTCTTTTGTTCTCAGTCACAGTAATATTTAAATAGCCCACTGGGTATGCAAGTATTGCCGATTCCTTTATTGCCTTGTTATAGTCTACCACAAAAAGATCTACCTTAGGGAAACATAACGCTTTTTTGTTCTTTTCATTTCTCATTGTGAAAAGTCTTTACCTCTTCCTTTACTAGCTTATTATTAGTTATTATTTGATTTTTTTTGAATGCATATAGGGTCAGGCATATATAATTATTTTCAAGGATAGTTATAGCTTCCACTCCTACGTCACCCCAGTGTTTTTATACTTACTCAATAGGTAAACCTGAACTTACCTCCATTCTTCTTATTAAACACAACAAAAGTTTCAATATGCCTATAATTCTTAAGTGGAAATATATAATGAGTTGTGGTTGCTGCCAGCAGCGAATCTGTACATCTCCTCGGGGGCAAGAATTGGGCCAAGGGGCAAAAATAGATTTAAGACAGAGGGAGAGACCAAGGCATTTTAAAGCAGAAATGAAAGGTTATTAAAAACTTTTATACCAGGAACAAAAGGATGTAAAGTACACTTGGAAGAAGGTCAAATAGGGGACTTGAGAGATCCAAGTGCTCTGTTCAGCCCTTGACTTGGGGTTTTATACATTGGCATGGCTCCAGAATTTGTGGGGGTGGTTTCTCCCTTGGTTCTTCCCTTGAAGCAGGCTGTCCACATGCATAGTAACCTGCTAGCACTTAGGAGGGCCACATGCACAGTGTGCTTGCTGAAGTTGTGCACATGCTTACTTGAGGCATCTCTTCCTTACCAGTTAGCTTTCGTAGAGGTACCATCATATACCAGTTAAACGCTACCATTTTGCCTCTTAGTGCGCATGCTTGAGCCCACTTGCCCAACTCTTGAGATCTTATCGAGAAGCTGCTGATCACCAGCTTCAGATATTTTCTATCTATTGGAAACTGCCTTTGCCTGGCACTGTCTACAATCAGTTATGTTTTAAAGTGACAGTTTAACAACTGACTGACCAACACTTGATGATTGGCTGACGTTCCTTGTTGGGGAGCCCTTCTCCTACCCCGCTCATGTCTGCATAACTACCTTCCCTAATGTGATGACCATAAGAACAGAGAGACAACACCTTTTAGGGTTTATGTCAGGCCAATCAGAAGTAAGAGTTCCTCTAAAAATTACATTCTATATATGTATGTCATTTTGAAGTGCGTATTCAGCAAACTGTAAATGTGCATCCAACAGGTAAAAATTTGTTCTGCTCCTCTAATGAGAGAAATAGTTATTAAAATTTTGCTTTCTTTCCCTTTATTGTGTAATTATTTTAAAATGTATATATACACCCACAATAATTTTTATTTAAATTGAGTTATTAAAGTTTCTAATTCTCCTAGATATTTACATAGCAACATGTTATTTGGAAAATGGTATACCATAGTTAAAACTAAAGAAAACTAACTTAAAATTTAATGGAATAATACAAAGAAATAAGGAGGCTAGATACTAACTGAGGTTCTGGAATACACTTAGAGGGGCTTTTTAAAAAAGGATTTGTGGCCTGGCATGGTGGCTAATGCCTGTAATCCCAGCACTTTGGGAGGCCAAGGCGGGTGGGTCACAAGGTCAGGAGTTCAAGAGCATCCTGGCCAAGTGCTGAAACCCCGTCTCTACTAAAAATACAAAAAGTTTGCTGGGCATGGTGGCAAGTGCCTGTAATCCCAGCTACTCGGCAGGCTGAGGTAGAGAATTGCTTGAACCCAGGAGGCGGAAGTTGCAGTGAGCTGAGATAGCGCCACTGCACTCTAGCCTGGGCAGCAAAGCGAGACTTTGTCTCAAAAAAAAAGAACAAAAAACGGGGGATTTGTGCTATTTGCCCAGAATGGCTTAGGACATTTAAGCCTAAAAACGTATGGGGGGAGAAGTAAATAAGATATACATAAATAAAGAATTATCTAATATAATCTTTTTGATATATATTTAAGATTGTGGCTCCAGTTCAGATAAAAGTAAGCATACGTCACTGTCTCTCCTACTGAGTACAACAAAAGACTAAAACAGATGTATTAAGCAGCTATCTAACGACTCTGAAATGTTAAATGGTAGCAGGTAGAATGAAATAAGAAAATGAGCACTCAAAATAAGACCAATTTAAGGGTGAGTTTCTTGCCTTTTGCCTCAGGTATTTCCCAGTGTGGACTGAAATGCATCACAAACTTCAAAACTGTGGACTGAGTGTAGGCTGAAAGAGCTGTAAGAGAAGACCTCAATTTCTGGTCTCAGTCAGAAAAAGGAGTCCCTAGGGTCAGTTCCTGGGAAAAGTATACAAATTCGACTGTTTTGCTTTTAGTTTTTTCCATCCCAGGCCCAGGAAATCTATGGCAGTCCTTTTTACAGAGGTGTTAACATAACAATGGTAGCTGGCAGGTACTTAAAACTCGGAGGGAAAGGAGCCCTTCCCTCTGACAGGAGGGACCATGATTCTAAGAATGTGAGGGAATATCCCAATTATTTCTTTCTCTCTATGTCCTGCTACTTGGTTTCAGTGTCAGACATAGTTGTGGAATGTTCACAGCAAGAGGGAAAACTAAAGCCCTACCTTCTAGACAGAAGAGCAAAGTCAGAGCCTTTCAGAACCAAAAAGTGTCATGAAAGCTGCAAGGAAAAGATAATTCAAGAAAGTAATCCCATAAAGTGGTGTCTGAATTGTGGGGCTCCTCTACAAGCAACATGGGCATGAACATAAGCCTAACCAAAGACTCTGGGAACTGATAGGCAGGCCATCCCCAAGGTCTCAGACTGGCTTCTGAATGGCATACACATGGGAGAGAGCCAAATAACACTGCAGACTCTGAAAATCGAACCCACTTAGAACCCTCGCTTACAAAAAGTGGCTTGGTACTTTTAGTTTAAACCTCCAAGTCTATGAACTGATCTCTCTCTCTCTCTCTCTCTCTCTCCAATAATCTCCATAAGACTTAAATAAGACCCAGAGTTTCATAACACAGTATATTAAGTGTCCAAAATGCAATGCAAAACTAGTCAGCATAAGAAGTAGGAATCAGCAAATGCCAATCCTGACATGATGCAGATGTTGGAATTAACTGATGAAGACTTTAAAGCAACTATTATAGTCAAGCTTCAAGAAGTAAAGGTGAATATTTTTTAAAGTGATGGAAATATAGAATATCTTTGCTAGGAAATAAATATTTTTAAAAATAGGAATTTTTAAAAAGAAAGGCACAAAAACTAAAACAAAAATTTCCCAGAAAGACTCAATAGCCAAATAAAGAAGACAATGAGTCAATGAATTGAAGATAGCTTAATAGAAATTATCCACTCAGAACAACAACAAAAAGATTGAAAAAATTAAACAGAGGCTCATGGATCTGTCAGACTACAACTGGTGAAATATCTATTTAATCAGAGTGCCAGAAGAAAGAAGAAAACAAAGTGTAGGGGGAAAGGTGAAGAAATTATGGCTGAAAGTGTAACCGAATTTGATTAGGAACATAAACTTGCAGATTCAAGAAGCTCAGCTAACCTCAACTAAAATAAACAAACATAAATCCATGCCCAGAAATATCACAAATTTCTGAAAATTAACTACAAAGAAATAGTAAAAGCAAACAGAAAGAAATGACATATTATTTATAGGAGACAATGATTTAAATGACAGTGGATTTCTCATTAGAAACGATGGAGTCCAAAGGGTATTGGGACGATATATTTTTTTTTCCCCATTTATTTATTTTATTGCATTTTAGGTTTTGGGGTACATGTGAAGAACATGCAAAATTGTTGCATAGGAACACACGTGGCAGTGTGATTTGCTGCCTTCCTCCCCATCACCTACATCTGGCATTTCTCCCCGACGATATTTTTAAAGTAAAAGAAGTATCAATATTCAGAGAAAATAATATTAAGGAATAAAGTTGCGATAGGCACATTCTCAGATACAGGAGGCCTAAGATAATTTGCTACCAGTATATCTGTTCTAAAAAATGCTAAAGGAGTAACTTGAGAGAGAAGAAAAATGATACTAGAATTGTGGGGCTCCTCTACAAGCAACATGGTCATGAACATAAGGAAAATGATAACTTCAAGAATAAAAGAAGAACAAGAGAAATGGTAACTATATGGGGAGATAGACTATTTTTCTTCTTCTGAGTTCTTTAAAATATATGACGGCTGAAAGCAAAAATTATAACCTTACCAGGATTAAAAGGTAAGTTTCTTAACATGAGAAAGAGGCACTTATGAAAAACCTACAGCTAACGTCATACTCAGTGTTGAGAGACGTAAAGACTTCCCCGTTTAAAATCAAGAACAAGACAAGGATGTCTGCTTTCACCACTGCTATTGAACATTATACTGGAAGTTTTAGGCAGAGCAATTAGACAAAAAGTAAAAGGCATTCAAATTGGAAAGAATGAAATAAAATTATATCTATTCACAGAAGAGACCATGTATAGGGAAAATCCCAAAAGAATCTATAGAAATTGAAAGAGCTGATAAATAAATCCTTCAACGTCACAAAATACAAGATCAACACACAAAAATCAGTTGTTCTGATACATCATCCATGAAAAATCTGAAAAGTAAATTAAGAAGGCAATTCCTTTGCAATAGCACTTAAAAGAATAAAACACCTAAGAATAAATTTAACCAAGAAGGTAAAAGACTTGTACATGAAAAACTGCAAAACATTGCTAAAGGAATAAATAGAAAGATAGCCTATGTTTATAAATTGAAAACTTAATGTTGTTAAGATTTCAATACTACTCAAAGGAATCTACAGAATAAATGCAATTCCTATCAAAATTTCAGAAGCCGTTTTTTAAAGAAATAAAAAAATTTGTTCTCAAATTCATATGGATTTCAAATGGTCTGTGTTACAATACAAGTTGTATACACACACAGTAATTGGAACAGTGCACTATTGCCATACACATGCACATATAAAAATATAGACAAATGGAATGGAATTGAGAGTCCAAAAATAAATCCATGCATGTATTACCAACTAAATTTGACAAGGTGTTAATTTCTTTCCATTGGGAAAGAATTGTCTCTTCAACAGGTGATACTGAAGCAACTAAATGTCTACCTGCTAAATAATGAAGTTATTTGAAGTGATTTTAATGAAATTCTACTCAACAATATATACAAAAAATAGTTTAGAATAGATGAATAACCTAAATATAAGAGCTAAAAGCACAAAACTCAGGAAAACATGGAGGTAAATCTTCATGAATTTGGATTTGACAATTGATTCTTAGATACAACAATAAAAATAAGCAATAAAATAAATACATAGGTAAGTTGAATAAGAAAAACATAGGTAAGTTGGACTTCATCAAAATTAGAAAACTTTGTGTCTCAAAGGAAATTATCAAGAAAGTGAAAAGATGACAAACAGAATGAAAGAAAATTTTTGCAATCCATATATCTGTTAATAGCTTATTATCCAGAATATATAAAGAACAACAACTCTACATCAAATAAACAATCCAATTCAAGGATTGGCAAAAGACTTGAACAGGCATTTCTCCAAAGATATATAAATGGCCAATAAACCAATGAAAAGACAGTCAATATCATTAGTCATTAGAGAAATGCCAAAAAACCCACAATGAAATACCATTTCATATCAGCTAACATGGTTATCATAAAAACAACTGGAAAATAACAAATGTAATATATAAGAAACTTCTACATTTTAATAATAAAAGACAATACAATTTTTTTTTTTTGATACATAGTCTCATTCTTGTCACCCAGGCTGGAGTGCAATGGCACAATCTCGGCTTACTGCAACCTCTGCCTTCCAGGTTCAAGCAATTCTCCTGCCTCAGCCTCCCAAGTGGCTCATATTACAGGCACCCACCACCACACCCAGCTAATTTTTTGTATTTTTAGTAGAGATCACATTGGCCAGGCTGGTCTCAAACCCCTGACCTCAGGTGATCCACCCACCTTGGCCTCCCACAGTGTTGGGATTACAGGCATGAGCCACCATGACTGGCCTGACAACATAATTTTTTTAAAATGGACAAAGGACTTAAGACATTTCTCCAAAGAATATATATAAATGGCCAATGAGTATATGAAAAGATGCTCAAAGCCATTATTCATAGGGATATGCAAATCAAAGGCACAAAGAGATATCACCTCATCCGCAGTGAATGGTGATCATTAAAAATACAATAAGTACTGGACAAATGTAGAGAAATCAGGACCTTCATACATTGCTACCGGGAATGCAAATTTGTACAGCTGCTTTGACAAACAGTTTAGTCCTTCCTCAAAATATTAAACATAATTAAATGAAAAACATAGATTCTTACAAAAGGTTATAAACAATGTTTACAGCAATATTTCCTAATAGCCAAAAACTGGAAACAACTCAAATGTTAATAAACTGATTTATATATAAATGAAATTTAGAATATCTATTCCTTGTATATAATTTGGAAATAAAATGAAATGAAGTACTGATAACATGCTACCACATAACTAACACTTGAAAGCATTTTGCTAAGTAAAAGGATCAAATCCACATATTTTTTTGTCTCATTTATTTGAAATTCAGTATAAGCAAATCCATAGAGACCCAAAGTCAATTAAGGTTTGCTTAGAAGCAAGGGTGGGAGTGGGGAGAGTAGATGGGAATTGATTGCTTAAGGCTGATGGTATAAGGTTTCTTTTACAAGGGATGAAAACTTTCTAAATATTTATTCTCCTGTGTCAATAAATACTTAATTTAAAAATTTTTTTAATGCAATTTCAACTTTTATTTTAGATTCAGGGGATACATGTGCAGGTTTGTCACACAGGTATATTGCATAGGCTGAGGTTTGGGATATGAGTGTTTCTGTCACCCAGGTGGTAAGCATAGTACACAATGGTTAGGTTTTCAAACCTTGCCCTTCTTTCCTTCTCCCTCTAGTAGTCCCTATTGTTATTGTTGCCATGAGTACCCAATGTTTAGCTCTCTCTTATAATAGAGAACATGTAGTATTTGGCTTTCTTTTCCTGCATTAACTCATGATGTTGAGTATTTTTTCGTACGTTTGTTGGCTGCACGTATGTCTTCTTTTGAGAAGTGTTCATAACCTTTGCCCACTCTTTAATGGGGTTTTTTGGTTTTTGCTTGTTTAATTATTTAAGTTCCTTATAGATTCTGGGTATCAGACCTTTGTTGGATAACTAGTTTATGAATATTTTCTCCCATTCTACATGTTGTCTGTTTACACTGTTGATAGTTTTGGTTTTTTGTTTTTTTTTTTTTGTTTGTTTGTTTGTTTTGTTTTGTTTTTGCTGTATAGAAGCTCTTTAATTAGGTCTCACATATCAATTTCTGATTTTGTTGCAATTGCTTTTGAGGACTTAGTCAAAAATTATTTCCCAAGGCCAATGTCCATGATGGCATTTCCTAGGTTTTCTTCTAGGACTCTCATAGTTTGAAATCTTACATTTAAATCTTTTATCCATTTTGAGTTAGTTTTTGTATATGATGAAAGGTAGGTGTCCAATTTCATCCTTCTTGATACAACTAACCAGCTATCCCAGCACCATTTATTGAATAGGGAGTCTTTTTGCCATTGCTTATTTTTGGTGACTTTGTTGAAAATCAAATGGCTGTAGGTGTGTGACCTTATTTCTGGATTCTCTATTCTGTTTGACTGGTCTATGTGTCTGTTTTTGTACCAGTATCATGCTGTTTTGGTTGCTGCAGCTTTAAAGTATAGTTTGAAGTTGGATAATATATGCCTCTGGCTTTGTTCTTTTGCTAAGGATTGCTTTGGCTATTCAAGTGCTTTTCTGGTTTCATATGAATTTTAGAATAGTTTTTTTTTTTTAATACTGTAAAAAATAACATTGGTAGTTTGGCAGGAATAGAGTTCAATCCATAGATTGCTTTGTACAACATGACCATTTTCACAACTTTGATACATCCAATTCATGAGCCTGGAATGATTTTCAGTTTGTGTTATTTATCATGTCTTTCATCAGTGTTTTGTAGTTCTCCTTGCACAGGTCTTTCATCTTAGCTTATATATATACATATCTTCTTAGGTATTTTACTTTTCTGGTGGCTATTGTAGCTGGGATGAGTTCTTGATTTGGCTCTCAGCTTGAACATTATTGTTATATAGAAATGGTACTGATTTTTGTACATTGGTTTTGTATCCTGAAACTTTACTGAAGTTGTTGATTATTTCCAGGAGACTTTTGGTGGAGTCTTTAGGATTTGTCTAGGTGTAGAACCATGCCATCCATGAAGAGAGATAGTTTGACTTCTTTTCCTATTTTGACATCATTTGCTTCCTTGTCTTGCCTGATTTTTCTGGCTAAGACTTCCAAAATGTTCTAAAATTAGGTCGTGGTATTTTGACACCATTTGCTTCTTTCTCTTGCCTGCTTTTTCTGGCTAAGACTTCCAAAATGTTCTAAAATTATGTCGTGGTGATAGCTACATAACTACATCAATATTCTTAAAACTTAACATTAGGGGCCTAGCTGGTGGTTCATGCCTGTTGTCCCAGTGCTTTGAGAGGCCAAGGCAGGAGGATTATTTGAGACTGGGAGTTCAAGACTAGCCTGAGCAACATACTAAGACTCCATCTCTACAAATTTTTTTTTGAAAAATAGCCTGCACGGTGGCACATACCTACAGTCCTAGCTACTTGAGAGGCTGAGGCATGAGGATCACTCAGGCCCAGAAATTTGAGGCTGCAATGACCCTGATCATACATTCTAGACTGTGTGACAGAGTGAGGACTCCATCTCCCCCCCCAAAAAAAAAGAACAGAAACAAAACAAAAACATTCTTTCCTGCTGACCTGAAATAACTGAAATGTTAACTTTTGTTATACACTAAATTAATAAATACTTTAGTGATGGAGTACAGGAAAATCCTACCCCAAAACATGACACCTTGGAAACAGAAAACAGCAGAAGCAGGAAGGCCACTCTTAACCTTCCTTATCTCTAGAAACACTACAACGACAAAAACTTAAATTGTACAGTGTAAATGAGTGAGTTTTTATGTTAATTATATCTTAATAACGCTATTTAAAACAAAGCTGTTAGTGTACTCTAAGAATACACTAAATAAATTCCGTCTCCAGAAAGCTTTAAAATTATCAGCCTCTACATTATGCCCTTTACTTGGAACTTCTAATTCTAACAAAGCCTGCTTACTTTCAGAATAACCCCAAATTCTAAATTATACAAGTCAAAATTGATAAGTTGGTAGTAAAATACATCCATCCCTGTTAATTTTTAAATTAACATAGAATCTTTAATACTGAAGTCACAAGAGTGAGTATGAAAATAGTATTTAACAAAAAAAGTCTTCAGTGATGTTTCAAATGGTCATATTGACATTATAACCAGAGAACAAGTATCTTGCAGTAAAACTGCTCATGTAAAAATCACTTGTGATTCAGACTTCCAGGAAGAGAAATAATATAAAGAAACCTAGAATACAGAATAAAAGTCTAACATCATGGACCAGTTTTGCCCATTACCATAGAGTAGACACCCAATATGTGCAGATGACTGGCTTGGGAGACAAATTTAATCTCATAAATGACACAGCATTTCTTTGATTCAATAAGCCACATCAGCATGTATCATTCTCACAGAATGTTAGTGATTGAAAGAAATATCGACCATACAATGATAATATTTATAGTTTTTTTTAAAGCTACTTACCCCATTAAAGATTACAGAATCTACAAAACTCAAAGAGCTGGTTTAGAATAGAATCAAGGGCTCCAGAATACTTGTCTATTTTCTTTCAACCAGACTCACGTTGCCTAATTTGTTAAGTCCAGTGGGTAAAAAAGGAATGTAACTAAACCTTAGTATAACTTTAGAATTGACCCTGTCAGCTATTTTTTCATTGTGTGCAGCTGCTTAAATGTATTGTCTTCAGCAAAAAGCAATGTAAGTAATTGCATAGCATAAAAGTAAATGTTAAATTATAATTAAATTATTCTGCAAGCCTATCACACTAAGTTTATGGCCATTTCATCATATTGCAGCAGCACACAGAACAACAATTAGAGAGAAGGAAATGTTCTAAATTGAGATCTCAACTTTCTGAGAACTTGTCTCCTTGAAGGCATCTCCTAACATTATGTCATTATTTTTCATTTTAGTTTTTCAACTGTCAGCTTTTCTTTCATATACACATTTATTGCAAAGCTTTTTCCTTGAGCAGATAGCCCAACGTTGGAAGATTCCAAATTAAATGCCTCTTAGTTTGACTTAGCTCAGAAAGGTTCTGATTTATTATTCAAGATTCACTGAGTGTCTTTCCTCGTCTCAGAGTTTTGCAATCATTTATTAGCTTTTCCTAAGGACTATCCCGTGAAGGTCATTTTTTGCGTGTCTATTTGACAGACCTTAATTGAGAAAATTATTTTGACTGAGATAGGAGAATAAGGTTAGTTCAAAGTCCAGAATAAAAAGCCAAGGTCATTCTTGGCAAATTTAGTTCCACTTTTGTTCATCCATCTGATCTTCAACACAGAAGCACAACTATTCATTTTGAAATCCCTTGTTCTCCCAGCTGTTCTCAGAG
This sequence comes from Cebus imitator, assembly GCF_001604975.1. Classification (NCBI taxonomy): domain Eukaryota; kingdom Metazoa; phylum Chordata; class Mammalia; order Primates; family Cebidae; genus Cebus; species Cebus imitator. The sequence continues at coordinate 8,739,799 of NW_016107345.1, forward strand.
CAGCAACTTTCCTCAGGGGTCATCACTGCTCACACAGTGTCTTTTACTTAATCTGTGTAAATCTCTATAAGATACAAATACTCTTTAAGTACATGTCTTAGCAAAATTGTGACAGTCCTATCAATTATGTATTCATGTGTGTGTACACACATGTGTACAAGTAAAGGGGAATGATTTGTTCAAAATGTATTCTTTCAACAATAATTTTGGGGAGTCTACTATGTTTCTGGTACAATACTAGGTTCTGAGGATAGAAATGCAAAAAAGACATAGTTCTTGCCTTTAAGAAACTAAAAACCTACAGTAGTAACAGAAGAAAAAAACAGAAAAAACAATAAGCAGAATATTTTATGTATATGTGTATATAATACACACACACACATATATACATATGCATGTATACATATATATGTATAATACACACACATATACATATGCATATTACATATACATACATATGTATAATACACACACATCCCATACACAATGAGAAATCTTAGTGATATTAAAATATCCAGTGTGTTTATAGGACTTCCAAGAAAATAACGGCCCAGAAATTGGTGATATCTTTGATAAGAAAAAGACATACTGGTAATAGCTTTAGAATTGGTGTATTTTGTGGGTAAGAAGTGTGGGACGGGAGCAGCTGACAGTCCATTTCTCCAAATAGATCTTTTCTCTTCTTACTGTGCACTAAAACTCTGAAAAAGATACAGAATACAAAAAAAAAAAAAATAGGCATGCACTAATGAATGTCCATCTGAATGTCAAGATAACTAAGAAGATTCTGTCTCATCTTCCATTGCCATTGTTGACTGCAGGATAAGCAGGAGGCTACATCCTTCACAATCCCAAATATTATAAAGAAAATGAGGCCGGGCGTGGTGGCTGACGCCTATAATCCCAGCACTTTAGGAGGCCGAGACGGGTGGATCACGAGGTCAAGAAATCGAGACCATCTTGGTCAACATGGTGAAACCCCATCTCTACTAAGAATACAAAAATTAGCTGGGCATGGTGGCACACGCCTGTAGTCCCAGCTACTCTGGAGGCTGAGGCAGGAGAATTGCTTGAACCCAGGAGGCGGAGGTTGCGGTGAGCCGAGATCGCGCCATTGCATTCCAGCCTGGGTAACAAGAGCGAAACTCCGCCTCAAAAAAAAAAAAAAAAAAAAGGAAAGAAAAGAAAATGATACAAATAAGCACTAGCAATATAGTATGTATAAACTGCTTAGCACAATACCAAGCACAGAGTAACTGCTTAATAAATGTTAGCTAGTTTTAGTTGTCATTTCTATCTCAACTAATTATGTAAGGAGCTCTTTTTGAATGCACCAGTGCTGCCATCTTGATAGAATTAATAAAAAGGAAATAAGGAGAGATAGCATGGGGAGAAATGCCAGATATAGGTGAAGGGGAGGAAGGCAGCAAATCACACTGCCATGTGTGTACCTATGCAACAATCTTGCATGATCTTCACATGCACCCCAAAACCTAAAATGCAATAAAAAAAAAAAGAAATAAAGGAGAAAAACAATGATACAATGTTGGCGTTCATATTTTAATTGGAAAAAATAAGATAGAATCTATCATTTATTTTTCCCTGTTTATGCTATTCATTGTACTAGACCTTATTTATATCTTACAACAATGAGGAAGGTAGGTAGACAATTTCATTTTACAGCTAAGAAAAATAAGGGTCAAAGAAATTTAAATAATATCACAAGTCGACATAGGCAGTAAAAAGGGCAACAAAATTGGATAATTTCTTCAAGCTCTAATTTGTTTCTATAAAATCTTTTTTCAAATACAGGAAATAGTAAAATCATGGCTTAATTCATGCTATATGCCAGGCACTATGTATAAGGCATACAGAGAGAACAGTGACCCTTCAGATGTGGTTCATGGACTTCTGTGGCTAAAATACAGAAAGAGATGGAAAAAATGGAGGCAATTAAAAAAAAAGAACATACTGTGAGAGCACATAATAGGAGCTTTAAGCCATTAGAAATAGTGATATCAAAGCTGAGACATGAAACATGATAACAAATTAGCATTGATAATGTGCAAAGAGTTGAGTGATATAGGTATAGAGGGTAGTCTGCATGAAGGCTCCAGGACACAACTGGGAAGCATGACTTGGAGAGTAAGGCTCTCCACCACAGAATAGGATTGCAGCGTGGACAGAGGTCCAGTCATGCAGAGACATTGAGGGCCTCTCATAATGACCTGAGGGTCATAAAAAGCAATGGCTTCATTCCAACTTAAGATATGCAGCCTAGGACACATTTTAAGTAAGAAAGTAGAGTAATCAGAGTTATATTTTAGAAGTAATATATTTAGTAAAAGAAGAAATTAGAAGAAAATTGGCAGTCATCTTGTCCTCATTAACTTGGCTTTTTAAAAAGCTATTAGGCTCATATAAATAATTACTAGCTAAACAGACCTACAAGAGAGAAACAGGCCAATGTGAAAACTGCTATGACTTATGCCATCTTCAAAGCTAAACAGGCTTGGCCTGACAAGATGTTCTGGTGAAGCTAAGTGTGGAAGGCCATCTGTTTAGTGATCATTGAGTAGGTTTTAAAGAATAAAATGCATTTAGTACTCAGTTGGAATTCTGTGACAGGTTGCTTGCCATGGTTTCTACTTGTAAAGAGAGATTTACAACAGGGAAGGCAGTTCAGGTAGTTGAGATACAGCAATTTACTAAAACATACTAAAGCTGGTTCTATTCCAAAACAAGGGAAAAATGCCATTTTTTTGTAATTCTGTTTCTTTTCTTTTTTTCTTGAGACAGAGTTTTGCTTTTGTTGCCCAGGCTGGAGTGCAATGGCATGATCTTGGCTCATGGCACCGTCTGCTTCCCAGGTTCAAGCAATTCTCCTGCCTCAGCCTCCCGAGTAGCTGGGATTACAGGTATGTGCCACCATGCCAGGCTAATTTTGATTTTTAATAGAGACAGGGTTTCTCCATGTTGGTCAAGCTGGTCTCGAACTCCCAACTTCGGGTGATCCACCCACCTTGGCCTCCCAAAGTGCTGGGATTACAGGCGTGAGTCACCATGACCAGCCTGTCTCTTTTATTTCTGTTTCCAACTCTTAACCTAACACCTTACCTTTGGCAGATGATTTTGTTTCCTAATTCACAGAGATATAAGAGAAATTCTACAACATGAATTTCTTTAACTTCCCTCTATCACACATAAATTTTCTCTTCCTCTATTTTTTATGTTTATCATATTTGAAGTGGAAGATAATCCTATTCATTGGCTAGGCCTAATAATCCTTTCCTTTATTCTCCTTCCATCCCCTCACTTTTGGATTAGGACCTGACTAAACAATTTCCCCCTCTTTCTTCTATCTTCTGACCCTCCCCTTTTCCCTGATTTCTTTCTAAAACCTATTAATATACTCAGGTCATACCCATAATAAAAAGAAAAACAAAGTTTTCTTTCATAAAGATGAAAATGTTGGCTGGAATTTTATTTTACAGTACTCATGTTTGCACCAGGATTTGGAGAGGACAGGGAAGGTGATGAAGAGGCAGGGAGAAATTTGCTTCCTTGATCTAGTACCTTTTTCCTACCACTCTCTCTTTTGCTTCTTTCTTTTAAACATCTTAGCTATGATCTAAACTTGCAATTACCATTGCCCCATGCCCCATCATCCCAACTCATTCCACTGAAACCTAGACTCAAACATTTTCATTGTTATTTCTCTTGCAAAGATGATGCATACCCTCCTTCTTGAAGCTGTCTATTCCCATCAAAGTAGATAAATTGGACTTTAATAAAATTAAAAACTTTTATGAATTATATATTAAAATAAAAACTTGTAGCAAATCATATATCTGATCAGAAATTAATATATTGACTATATAAATAACTCTAACTTAACAACAAAAAACAAACAACCTGATTTTAAAAATGAGCAAAGAACATGGATAGATGCTTCTCCAAAAAAGATATACGAATGGTCCATAAGTAAATGTAAAGATGCTTGGCATCCCTAATCATTAGGGAAATAAAAATCAGAACCATCAGATACTACTTTACAAACATTAGTATGGCAATTACTTAAAAAATAGAAAATAACAAGTGTTGGTGAGGAGGTGGAGAAAATGGAACCCTTGTGCATTGCAGGTGAAAATGTACAACAGTGCAGCCACTGTATGGCATTTGCTCAAAATATGAAACATATGATTTACCAATTTCGCTTCTGGGTATATGTCTAAAAGAACTGAAAGCAGGGACTTGAAGAGATATTTATACATGCAGTTTATAACAGTATTATTCATAATAGCCAAAATGTGAAAGCAATCCAGGTATCCATTGATGAATAAAAGGATAAATAAAATGTGATATAAACATACAATAGAATATTTTCCAGATCAAAAAAAAAAAAGGAAATTCTGACACATGCTACAAAATGAATGAACCTTGAAGACATTATGTTAAGTGAAACAAGCCAGTCATGAAAGGACAAAGATAGTTCAATTCTACTTATACAAAGTACCTAGAGTAGTCAAATTAACAGAGACAGAAAGTAGATTGGTGGTGGCCAAGGGTTTGGGAAAGGAAGGAATAGAGTGTCAGGGTTGAATGCACACAGTGCTTCATTTTGAGAAGACGAAAAAGTTATGGAGATAGATGGTAGTAATGGTTGCACAATAATGTGAATGTACTTAACAATATTGAACTGTATGCTTAAAATTGGTCAATATAGTAAATTTTATTTTATATCTTAGCACAATAAAAAATATTTTATTTTTTTCCATTGTGTATTGTATCTTATTTCATTTTATTGGCTTTTTTCTCTGTAAAGGTAAATACTGATATTTATAAGATCTATTTATTTTTTATTTTAAATTATCATTTAAAAACTTTGTATGGGTACATGGTAGGTATATATATTTAAAGGCATGTGAGATGTTTTGATACAAGCATGCCATGTGAAATAAGCACATCATGGAAAATGTAGTATCCATCTCCTCGAGCATTTATCTGTTGCATTATAAGCAAGCCAATTACATTCTTTTAGTTATTTTAAAATGTACAATTATTATTGACAATAGTCACCCTGTTGTGCCATCAAATAGTAGATCTTACTCATTCTATTTATTTTTGGTAACTATTAGCCTTCTGTACCTCCCCTACAACCCCCAATAACCTTCCCAGCCTCTGGTAGCCACCCTTCTACTCTCTATGTTCACGAGTTCAATTGTTTTAATTTTTAGATTCCACATATAAGTGTGACCATGCAATGTTTGTCTTTCTGTACCTGGCTTATTTCACTTAACATAATGATCTCCAGTTCCATCCATGTTGTTGCAAATGACTGGATCTCGTTTTTATGGCTAAATAATACCCCATTGTGTATACCACATTTTCTTTGTCCATTCCTCTGTTTATGGACACTTAGGTTGCTTCCAAATCTTAGCTATTGTAAATAGTGCTGCAACAAACATAGGAATGCAGATCTCTCTTAGATACACTGATTCTCTTTCTTTTGGGTATATATCCAGCAGTGGGATTGATGGATCATATGGCATCTCAATTTTTAGTTCTCTGAGGAACCTCCAAATTGTTCTCCATAGAGGGTGCACTAAATTCCCACCAGTAGTGCCCAAGGGTTCCCTTTTCTCTGCATACTCACCAGCATTTGTTATTGCCTGTCTTTGTATCTAAGACATTTTAACTGGGGTGAAATAATATATCATTACAGTTTAGATTTGCATTTCTCTGATGATGAATGATGTTGAGTTCCTTTTCATAAGCCTGTTTGAAATTTGTATGTCTTCTTTTGAGAAATGTCTGTTCAGGGGTTTTTTTGCCCATTTTTAAATGAGATTAATAGATTGTTTCCTATAGAGTTGAGTTCCTTATACATTCTAGTTATTAATCCTTTGTCAGATAGGTAGTTTGCAAATATTTTCTCCCTTTATGTGGGTTTTCTCTTCATGTTGATTGTATCTTTTGCCATGCAGAAGCTTTTTAACTTAATATGATCCCGTTTGTCCAGTTTTACTTTGGTTGCCTGTGTTTGTGGGGTATTGCTCAATAATTTTTCCCCAGACCAATGTCCTGAAGATTCTCCTCAATGTATTCTTATAGTAGTTTCATAGTTTGACATCTTAGATTTAAGTTTCTAATTCATTTTTTTAGTTTTTTAAATATACTTTAAGTTCTGGGATACATGAGCAGAACGTGCAGGTTTGTTATATAAGTATACATGTGCCATGCTGGTTTGCTGCACCCATCAACCTGTCATCTACATTAGGTATTTCTCCTAATGCTATCCCTCCCCTAGGTCCCCATCCCCCAACAGGCCCTGGCATGTGATGTGTCCTCCATGTGTCCATGTGTTCACATTGTTCAATTCCCACTTATAAGTGAGAACATGTGGTGTTTGATTTTTTGTTCCTGTGTTAGTTTGCTGTGTGAGGATGAATTCATGTCCTTTACAGGGAAATGGATGAAGCTGGAAACCATCATTCTCTAATTCATTCTGATTTGATTTTTGTGTATGGTGAGTTATAAGCATCTAGTTTTATTTTTCTGTTTATGGATATTCAGTTTTGCCAAAACTGTTTATTAAGCAGACTGTCTTTACCACTATTTATTGCAGAGACTATATATTCTTGGCATCTTTCTTGAAAAAGTTCATTGTAGGTGTATGGATTTGTTTCTGGATTCTCTATTTTGTTTCATTAATCTATGTGTCTGTTTTTAGAACTATGATATTGGAAGAAAAGTTTCATTAGCCTATCAATGATTGTACATAAACACAATTTACATCTTTTGCGCAATCAGTGGGTGATATTCAAATTAGAGTCTAGCAAAAGGCTCAGAGTTTCTAGTACTATCTGTGGTGAAAAATAGTTCTAACAACATGTAATTTTAAGACTACAGTTGTATTGTAAAGGCCATAAATGATATTGCAACTACTATACTTATCTATTACTGAGTTTCTATCAGCATATTAAGGAAGTGTTCATTGGAAATAATTACAGTGGAAATAAATTTTGTTTAGCTGCTTGCATGAGAAGATAATCAATATTACCTTAATTTTTCCATGTAACTCTTTGACGACTGCTGTTTTATACAAATGAAGAAACCTCCCTGCCACCAAAGAAATGATAGCTTAATGATAGTAAAGTACCTGGCTGCTTTATTTTTAAAAATGTGCAAAAAATGACACATTTTCTAGAAATGCATCCACAACAACTAAACATATAAACACATGCATGGAAAGATGACCATCAAACTCAAAATGCTGGGAAGGAACGTGATTGGTGTGGGCAAGCAAAATGCTTCCATGAAAAAGTAATGATTTACTATTTCATAAATCTATAGTAGATATGTTTATTATTCTTTATCTTTTTGTTTGTCACAAATATTTGACAATAAAAACCAGAATAAAATCCCATGTTTAAATTATTTTCCTTTGCAATTGTGACCTCATTTCTTGCTTCTTGTGTCACTAAGAGAAATTTAAAGTCAATCTAAGTCTTTCTCTTTTAAGAAGATCCTGCTCTATCCACAAGCTTTTGAAATATCCTTGATATGGTTGATGTTAATTAAAATATGTCTAGATGTAAATGTTTCCTTATTTATCCTATTTGTCATACTAGGAATCTCTTCAACATGATTTATTTATTTTGCTCTAATTCTGAAAAATTATGCATGATTATTTAACAATTTCCTCTCCATCCAATATTTCCTCCTCTTTTGTTTACTAATATTTAGATATTGATGCTTCTAGTACTAAATTTTTCATACCTTAACTTTTCAAATTTTTCTCTCTTAATTCCTGCCTATTCTTTTCATGAGAGTTTCTTGACCTCATCCTCTCATTTATGCATTTTCAAGTATAATTATTCATTTTTAACCTTTTATTTTCTTTCTACATCCAAGTTTTCTACTTCGTGTTTCTTTAAAATGGCTTGTATTTCCCTCATTTTGTTATTATTCTTTATTATTAGAGGATAGTGTTCTTATTTTTAATTCTTGATTTGAAGCTTTAATTAAATCTGGTTTATCTAGTCTGATTTGCTCATTTTATTGACTCTCCTATTTCATGACTCTGCCCCTCAAAAGTCTGAGTTTTTTGCCAGCATGTCTTCCCTGGGCATATCCAGTATCTCACTGGCAATGTGTATGAGGTAGAGCATGTACTGCTCCTGGCCTAGTTAAAGGTGGGAGAGATAGATATATTACAGGGCAGAGGCTGAGGAGCCATAGTCTGCCCCCAACCCAACAGATGGCATTGGCTTTCAGGAAAGCCTCTGCTATGACACAGCTCTCTCCCAGAGCCTTCCTCTATTGTTTGGTTATTTCAAGCTGGGTGAGGGTGGTGGCAGGAGGGGAGTGGATCAGGGCTTATTCAGAAGCTAGCCTCCCAGTCTGTTTGGTCTTGAGCCTCTCTGAGGTCATCCTACTGACTCCAGTAGCCCTACATAGTCACAGCTGCTTTTCTGTCAAAAATGAGGAGGAAGTAAACATCTATGCAAGCCAGTGTGGCACTATGAGAAAAGAGCACAATTGAAAGCTCTTCTAAGCAGTCTCCATGCTGTGCATGCAAACCTTTTCAGCCCTGCCAGCTATTTCCCTCCACACAAGCACAAATCCACCTCTCCCTGCCCAATGGTTTCTGACAGTCTTGCTTTAGTTCTTCAGGCCTACACTTTTTGTCAATGTAACTTCTGTGTCTTTTCTGGGGTTGAACTGAAAGAAGGAATAAAGTAGGCAGACTGCAAAGTCTGACAGAGATTCAAACATTGTCAAGCGAGATTACTTGGACATGGCATTGTTTGCATTCAGTTTATTTTGCTAAAATTCACAAACAAGCAATGTAAATGATTCACGCAAGTAGAAAAGGGGACACAGTTCCATAAGGCCTCTCTAGTCGTCTAGTCAGCGAAACAGTGAAGGGGAGTGCCGATTCACCAGAGCAGCCCAAAGCAAGGGCTCATGGGCTTTCACCATTACCTCCAACAAGGTTCTACCTATATGTAAAAGGTCCCTTGCTATACCTGTGCTGCCTTTCTGTTTCCCAGGGCCAGTTGTAATCTGTAGCCTGTGATCTATTTCTATAGCAGTAACCTTACCTATTTATTTCATTTTTTAAATTTCTGTTTTATTTACCAACCGCTTAAGGTCAGAGTCCTATTCATTATGTCTATATCTCTAATAGTTTGCCTCTTGTTAGCACTCAGTGACCAATCATTTTTGTTATTGTTTTGTTGTTTATGAGCAAATGGAGGCGAGTATAATGAGTTAACATGATAAGTGTTAAATAGTTGAAATCTCAATTAAAAAATGAGATGTCTATCTGTGAAGCAGTCACTTCTGAGGTATCAGTCTTCACAGGAATTTTACTCTAGAGTTTGGAAGTAGTGGTGTTCTGCAAAGCCAAAGGGAGAATCCAGAGGTCATAAGAAACTTAGAAGCATGGGGGAAATCAAAAGACAAAGTGTAGAACAGTTGTCAGGGTTCTATACAGAAATTTAAAGGAAGAGCAGAGTCTAATTTGTTCAGGTCAGTGAAGAGAATTGTAGGACATCAGTAGATTGACCATTTCTACGAAACAAACAAACTGCCAAAGCAATATCTGAGGTAACCTTTAACCTCGCTTTCATCAGGGCTGGGGCTGGGTAACCACTAAGTAGGCAGAACTCACACCTAAAATAGGTGAGAGCAGAACCAAAAACATCAAAGTAATTATTGACAAGAAAGCCTGCTTTGATGTAGTGCCTTCTTCCCAACCATTTCCACTATGAGCCTCCAGAGGTTTGAGATCATGAAGCAGTCACCCTCAATAATATCTGGGGGAGCGGTAAGCACAATTTCTCCCCTAATTGCAAGGTAGATAAGAAAATATTTTCCATGCAGTATCAGAAAGTTTTCCAGTCTCTAGAATTCTATATCTACAATCAAATTTAATGAGGCCATTAACTAAAGTTGCTTCATGTTTGACAGTTGTTTATAAAGCACATATAAAAAATAAATTAAATGATGGACATATACAATCAAGAAAAGGATCATTACCCACATTTAAACAACCAATATGCAGCAATTAATGGGGATTTCTCAGTTTAGAAATATTTTTAAAGAGGAAGACTAAATTACTAAGGGAAAAATGGGAAGTTAATTAGTTACTTCTGACTTGTGCTGGGCTTGATTGTTATGCAATCTTTTGAGGTCATCTTTAGAAACAAGATATTCATGTGTCCAAGGTGCTAAGCCCATCCGCTTGTTCTTGGGGTTCTAATTAAATTCCATGCTGGTTTGATTAACACTGGCATTTGCTTTTTCCTAGTGGAAATAAGCTTTTGTATAAAAGAGCTTGACTGACTCACTTTTGGTTGGAAGGCTTGATAATTACAGAATTTTTTAATGTGATATCAGCTTTCTGCATGGACTTTGTAAAACATGACTTTTGTAAGTTGTACTGAGTTATATAAGTGCACATTTTTAAAACTTTCTTCTCAAAAGGCCAAAGGGGAAATTTTACTAAGTTTCTATGAAAGAAGGCATGAGAAACAACATAAAATGAGTAATTTCATTTGTTCTCAGCTTGTTATATTTGTAATGTTAAAATAATCAGCATATTTTATTTTTGATGTCTACTTGGATAGCCTATGCAACATAGTCACAGTGATTTCTCAATTCCTTAACTTTCTTCAGGGTCCTACCATCTCCATTCCAGCCACCTGTTCTAATAGTTCTTCCCCGGAAATTTCATCTAATCATGCTCTTCTGCCAAGACCACTAGATCAACCTCTCTACTTATAACCACAGAGCATCTTCTCTCACAGCTAGAATGGCATAATTAATGCTTCTAGTGGTTCTTAGAGTGAATTGGCTGGAGAGGACAGAGATTGTTCAAAAGGCCATTTTAGTAATAGAAAATAAAATAAATAAATAAATAAACCAAAGTAGTAGTGATGAGAAGGTGAAAGAGATATTGTGTAGGTAGAAGAGACAGAGATTAGTTTAAGAGTGAATGTGGAAATTGAAAGAAATTAGTCTTTTAGTTTTCTACTGCTGCATAACAAATTACCACAAATTTAGTGGCTTAAAACAAAACATATTTATTATCTCAAAGTTTCTGTAGGTCAGAAGTTTGGGCACAGCTTCACTGGGTACTCTGCTCAAGGTTTCACAAAGCTGAAATCAAAATGGTGATTGGGATGTATTCTCATCTGAAAGCTCACTAGGAAGTATTCACTTCCAAGCTTCCTCGGGTTGTTGAAAGAATTCATTTTTGTTTGGCTGTAAAATTCATGGTAGCTTACTTCTCCAACATCAGAAAGGGAGAGAGTATCTGCTATTTCCTGTGTCTTATTTTGGAAAAGGCTTAGAGCCTCTTTTAAAGGGCTCACATGATTAAGTAGGGCCAACCAAGGATAGTCTCCCTTTTATTAACTCAAAATCAACTAACTGAAGACCTTAGATACACCTAAGCTTTCCCTTCACCTTTGCTGTATTCTACTGGTTACAAGTGAGTTACAAGTTTCAATTGCATGCAAAAGGAGATTACAAAAAGTTGTGTATTTCAGGAGCAAGAATCACAGACATCATTTTAGAATTCTGCCTATACAAAAAGAAAAAAAAAAAAACCACAGGCCTAGATACTTATCCTAGCTGACTGAGGACATGCAGGTACTAGTGAAACGGGACAAGAAATGAACATAAATAGGCTTGGGAAAACAGATGTTCATACTTTTATTAAAATAATAAAAACATAAGAAGAATTGCCCAGAGGAATTAAAAATAAGATGGAATGAAAGGTAGAGGTCCTAATTCAAAATACTAATTTACCCACAGAGATTACATATTAAAGTTGTCATATTCGTATCTTATTAAAGAACAGAATAAAGAACAGAAAGAAATGTGGAAGCAGGAGGCAGGGAATAGAAGTCAGTAAAGAAAAGAGGAAAGTAATTAGATGGGGTAAATTAAATATCATTCTGTGTTTGAATAAAAATGACTAAAACATAGGAGAAAATTGAAGAAAGCATGCAGGCTGGTGTATGCAGGCTGGTGGGTTTTAGACTTATGTGTACTTTTCTTAGGAAACCTTCTTGAGGAAGGTATACAGACTAGGAACACAGACATAAAACTCTTTGTTCATAGATGACATAATCTATGTATAAAATTTAAAACAACAAAAAAACTGGAACTAGTAAGTGATTATAGCAAGATTGCAGAATACAAGGTTAGTATACAAAAATAAATTAGTTTCCTATAAACCAGCAATGCATAAGTGGAATTTGAAAATAAAAATAGAATACCATTTATATTAGCACACTAAAATGAAATACTTAGATATAAATCTAATGTAAACAAAATATATATGAGAAAAACTATAAACCCTAATAAAAGAAATTAAGGAAGAAACAAAATAAGGGGAGAGGTATTCCATGTTCATAGATAGGAAAACTCAGTATTGCCAAGATATCAGTTTTTACTAACTTAATCTATAAATTCAGTGCAATCTCAATGAAATTCCAGTTGGTTATGATTGAAGAATATCATACAAACATAAGTAAAATGGCTATATTAGTCACTTACAAGCACATTTTCAATGTGTTATGTGTGATTTTTATAATTATTTTATTCTATTCTATTTGTTTTGATTATAGTAATGGAAAATTTACATCTGTTGACTCTAAAAATATTATTTGCATTTTGTATGTACTTGTCTTTTTCAATTCTCAAGTAAAATTAATGATTATTATATTTTAATGAAACATCAGTTGACAGTGGGTTGGGAAATGAAAACTGGTCCCTTACCTCACAGATAGTTTCAGAAGTACTGCTCCAGAATATGAATACAGACTCATAGGAGAGGCCAAAAGATAGAGAAAATAGAGAAGTTTAGAGACAGGGAATCAGGTAAAATTGAAAAACAGGGTCAGGAAAAAATAAAGGGAAAGGGAAAAGTTGGAAGAGAAGAAGGGTAGAGTCTCAAAGTGGAACGTTAGAGTTCATCTTTCATCTCATCATATCCAAGTAATTTCAAGATTTGAATATTGTCATATGTAAGGGACAATATGGGGAGGTGATAATAAAGGCTATTGATGTTAAAGGTGAAACTAGTTTGGTAGATGATAGCAATATGGACAACAAAGTGTCTAAGGAATGATTCCTATAAATCATAAGAATAAAATAATAAATAAAATGAGGAATATATGGTGAATGTGAAGCTAGCATATCATGTCGAAAATGAGGAAAGAAAAGCAACCACCAGATATCATCAACTTCAAAGGAGGAGGGATTGTTAGATGGTAGTTGTAGAATAATGATGTGGTGTTAGATGGTGGTTGCAGAATAATGATGTGGAAGAGGCGTCAAGGAATAAAGAATAAGGCACCTCCTTCCATGCACCTTAAGTTGAAGAAGTAGAAAAGAATTTATTTCCAGTGGAAGGTCCTCTTAGAGAAATGGAACCTCCAGGAGAAAGTTGTGCTTCCATTTCAGGAAATTGAAGCAGCAATAGAAAAAAAGATGTGAGTAGAAGAAGTTTGTGCTGGAAGTAATGCTCCGACCTCACACAGGGAAGGGGGCAAGGAAAAGTCCAAAGTTTATAAAGTAGGCATGTTGGGGAAGGTTGAGCAAATTACATTAGCATAAATTTCATGTATACTCAAGAATGATTTCCTTAAGTAAATAGGAGAACTATATGGATAAAAATACTGGAGTTCAGGAGAGATAAGAAATCATGGGAAGATTTACTGAAGGGAGAGGTGAGTAGCAAGGATTTTATTTTAGTAAATTTTATGCCAGTAGCAGTCAGAATGATGGCTCTCTATCCAGATGTGACCAATGTAACTACAGGAGTCCTTGTCAGAGGGATGCAGGAGGAATCAGAGTCTGAGAAAGAAATGTGCTAATGAAAACAGAGATCAGAGTGATGGAGTGGCTGGTTTTGAAGATTTCCTGAAAACCAAGGAATACAAACAAGCAGCCTCTAGAATACAGAAAAGGAAAAACAAAGGATTCTCTCTTAAAGCCTCTAGAATAAATGCAATCCCATCAATACTTCGTTTTAACCCAGTGAAACTCATTTCAGACTGATCACCTCCAGGACTATAAGATAATGTGTATTGTTTTAAGCCATTAAATTTGTAGTAATTTGTTACAGAAGCAATAGAAAATTAATACATGCCATTACATTTTAATTTAAAAGTTTAATTATAATGATAAAATCACAACCTCCATTTATGCACATACACAAAATTACTCACACACATACACACACACACACATGCACATACACACTCAATCATAGAAGAATGCAAAATCCTGCATTGCAAACAAGATGTGAGCCAGTGTAAATTATGCAATTTTGCCTACTTGTTTTCTCTGAAATTTCAAGTTTTATATAAAGTTGGCAGATTAAAACATTGGTTTCTATATAATTACTCAATTAAAAATTACAATCAATGGATGAATGCAAAACAAATATAATCAATCTCCTAATCTTAATTTTTTTAACGTAAAAGTGTAAGATACTTAAAATGATCATTTAAAAGAAAAAACCTCCAATAATTTCAATGTAACAACACAAAAAATGTGTAAGGACATGACTTTTAAAAAGAGATAGAAATCATTACTGAGAAGTTTTAAACCTCTTAGAAATTTATTGATTTTTAAAAATTAGCAGGAACATTACTACTAGGAGATACACCCAAGAGACTGTGCACAAACATCTGTTTTTACCAGCTTTGATGTTCAGCAATAAAACCTTCCACTGTCCCAAGGCAAGGCCCCAGGAAATGCCCACCAACATTTCCAACAATCATTATGTATGTACTGTGTTCTCATCTTTGCCCTAAGGAAGTTAGACAGCAACCCAGTATTTTCTCTTATTTACATGCTTATTAAAGTCACACAGGTAAAACATTTCCGAATGTGTTTTCAGAACACGTTTTATTTTAGTGCTTTCAAATGTTTTGAGGATAATTGTTGGAGGAATGAAAAAAATATAGGAGCGCAGTCTGAGAATAAAAATCTGTTTTGGCATTTTAATGTCTAAAGACTCGGAAACTGCCAAATGTTTGCTAATCAAGAAGCAGTAGAAATTCACAATCAGTCCCCAAAATATAAACCAATTCTATTCACTGTAAAAATATGTTTACTGCATTTACTTACCGGCTGTTTAGCACAAATGTTTTTTGTCCCAAAGTGGAAAAGCTGGCAATCCTTTAATTTCCAAAGTGCTCATAGAATGCAGCTGTAGATATACAAGGCATTTGTTAATGGCATATCAAGGTATCATTTGCTTCCCCTTTTGTTAGATACCGCCTTTATTTGAAGTCAACAGAAGCCCTTTCTCTTTTCCCTCTGGCACCATTTGTGTTTATTGTGTTCTCAGAGAATGCACACAGCATCAAGATATGGACTGATTTTGTTTTGAACCCATTCAGATGCAGTGCTGACTTTTTTGGGTAAGTTTATATTTTTTTGCTCTCTAATGTTCCATAGTCTTCAAAAATAGCCCAGGGAATTGCATTTGGGATTCATCAACATTAAAATTTCTGCTACCCAGAGTAAAATTCCAACAATAAGAAGTTTATAACAACTCAAAGAGCAAATCTTGTACTTGAAGGAATTTCATCATCATTTTTAAAGACAATTTCTTTAATTGAATCATAGTCTCATCTCTCTTATTGGATCCCAAATTTCCTTTTTAAGTATGAATATTTAGGGGTAGAGGACTAGCCCTTGCTGATGCAATCTCAGCCTCTCAATGAATACATATTAATTGGGGGAAAAGATTATTTTTCTAACATGTATACGAACAATGATTCCAGCAATCAGCAAAATAATTCTATTGCCCATAACAGTGAATCAAGATTATGGCTGCTTTTACTCCTCTGGAACCTTTGAAAAGGTTTAGGATGTTGAAAAGAGAGAAAAAAAGAAAATTAGTGAAAAGAGCAAATATTTTGTGCTATCCCAACATTCAGTAAATTGCACTGTGTGCACAACTGCTTTAGAAGGAAGGAAATGACCAAGGTATTTAAAAGGTTAAGCCTATACGTGTAAATGTATTGTGGGTGGTATGAACTTGATCATATGAATCAGGAATATCACCATGTAATCTGAGGTTCAGCCTGCCAGCACAGCAGGTGCTGCCTAAAGAGTTGCTCAAGGTTTCTTCAAATGAGAGGACATCACTCAGAACCCCAACCTTTTTTAGCTTCTACCAATTTGACACCCTTTCACTTACATGTTGCTATCACCTTTTCTTAAGACTTCAAAGGAACTACTAAAATAACCACTATAGAAGTCTTAGGGATTATTATCTAGAGTATCATATTCATCTGAAAGAGTTCATTTTTATCCGATTAGTAATATTTTTCTGAGTAAAGCAAAAAATTCAAAAGGATGTTTGATGAACAGGTATTTGGGGTACTTATTTTTAAGGCCACTTTAAACCTTAGAGTAACCCTCTAAGGGAAATAAAACTTCTATTAAAGCTTTAATTAAGTTAAAAGGAACTCTAACTGAAAAATGTAAAAGCCACGCTGCTGCTGCTGCTGACTCTAGGCATCGAGACCTATAAAAAGAATTTAAGAAGCAGAAGTGGGGCTGGGGCTTTCAGAGATGTATTGATTTAAATTTATGCATCCATATTGTATTTTCCAGCCACTATGTGCAAGAGTCTACAGACTCTAAAACACTCAGAAACATTAGACATCAATAACATGCTGTGACTATTTTCCTTCTCATCACTTTGTTTTTTATAGGTCTAGAAGCTTTATCATTCCTTCATGTTCTGGTTCTAAGTGATGATGAAGCACATCATGTCAGTGCTGTACGATGAGGAAGAAAGAAGTTTCAAAACTAATGGAGTGTATGTTTACATGGTTCGAGGAACACATACCATGCAGAAAACACATTTAAATCCAAGAACCTCCTAACCTTCTGCTCTCATTATTCCCCAAAGTTTTTCTTAAAGATAATCAATACAACAAATTTTGAAAGACTGATGACATATCAAAGAACAAAATTTGAACACAACCAAAACCCAGAGTCCACAGTGTGTGTTTGTGTATGTGAAGGCAGAAGAGGGGAGGTGAAGGAAAACAGAGAGAGGTGGGACGTGAACTCTTGTGAGAAGAGCTAGACACCTGATGTGCTCCTTCATTTAGCCTTCCAACTGACGGATCAAATGAGAAACTGTTTTGCTCTGTTTCAGAACTGATTGACATTTTAATTATTCTACAGCTGGAAGTGTTAATCACACCAGCGAATGAGGGGATAATTCCCAGCTGGTAAAATTTCACACAATAGCTTGGCATGCACCAATATGCAGACAGTTTAAATCATTTGTTGAAGAAAAAAATATCAATATTTAAAACCTCTTCACAAATTAAACCAGCAACAATAGAGCTATATACTTAAAAATCTCCTTACCTAATGATTTGCACTTCTTATTTTCTGACTCTCAGAGAATCAAAGCACCTTATGAACCTGAGAAATTCATGAATTTAAATGTTACTGATCTGAATAGTGTGAGATGTTTAAAAGAAATTAAGATAATTGAATTTGGTTTTGTTTACAAAATGTAAACTTTATTACTATTCAAATTCGGTTGCATTATTTTTTATAAAAGCCTCTTTCTTAGAAGGTCCACGTTGTTTGGCAATGATTAAAAATCTTAAAAGATGTGCTTAACTCAGAGAAATATTTGCATTACTTCTTCACATACTTATCTGATCATAAGAATAACCTTGAGTGTTATTTCAGGCTGTCTTAGAGTTTCTGATTTGATGGCTCCAGAATAAACCCTAGGAATCTGAATTATCACAAAGAACTCTGGGTGGGTGATGCTTAACATCAGACAAGAATGGAAAATAATGAAATGTATATTTTGATTTCTAAATTAAATTTCATTTAGTTATGTTGGTGTATATAGAAAATGTCTATTTTTCCCACATACTGAAACATAAAGATAACTACCAAAATTAATAAAATATTAAATTTCTGCCTATTAGCTCAGGTGGTTAAAAACTAAACTTGATATTTTTTTTCATAAAACAAATTCTTGTAACTGTTCTAGTTTTACAAAAACAAAAATAAATGGGACTTAATTAAGCTGAAAAATTTCTGAACAAAAAGAGAAATCATTATTTGAGTAAACAGACAGACTACAGAATGGGAGAAAATATTTGCAAACTATGCATCCAACCAAAGGACTAATATCCTTTGAGTCTACAAAAAACTCAAACAAATAAGCAAGAAAAAAAAAAGCCCATTAAAATACAGGCAAGTTACATGAATAGACAATTCTCAAGATATACAAATGGCCAAGAAGAATGAAAAAATGTTCAACATCACTAATCATCAGGGAAATTCAAATTAAAACCACAATAAGATATCACCTTACCCCAGCCAGAACGACCATTATTAAAAAGTCAAAAAACAACAGATGTTGGTGTGGATGCAGTGAAAAGATCATGTCTATATGCTGTTGGTGGAATTTAAATTAGTATAGCTTCTATGGAAAACAGTATGAAAAACGGATGGAAATAACAGAAAGTAGATTTGCCATTTGATCCAGCAATCCCACTAGTGGGTATCTACCCAAAAGAAAATAAGTCATTATATCAAAGAGATACCTGCATGCATATGTTTATTGCAGCACAATTCACAATTGCAAAGATATGGAACAAACCTGAGTGCCCATCAACTGATGAGTAGAAAAAGAAAATGTGGTATATATACACAATGGAATACTACTTGGCCATAAAAAAGAACAAAATAGTACCTTTTGCATTGATTTGGGTGGAACTGGAAGCCATTATTCTAAAGGAAGTAACTCAGGAATGAAAAATCAAATACTATATGTTCTCATTTATAAGTGGGAGTGAAGCTATGGATACAAAAAGGCATATAGAGTAGTATATTGGACATTAGAGACACAGAAGGGGGTAGGGTGAGAGGGAGGTGAGGAATAAAAAACTACACATTAGAAAAAAAACCCAAAAAACTACATATTAGGTACAATGTACACTATTCAGTTGACAGGTGCACTAAAATTTTAGGCTTCTCCACAATACAACTCACATATGTAACCAAAAACCTCCTGTACCCCTAAAGCTATTGAAATAAAAATAAATAAATAAATGTTCCAATTTTGATAGTTAATGGAACTTTTGACAATCAAATGTTTTTTTAGTTTTTAACTTAGTTATAAATCTTGAGAGTGGATGTGCTTTCTTTTTAACAAAAGACAGCCTCCAATGTTCAACAGAAAACACATTCTAAGAGGACTACTGCCACCTTAGATATTAACATTTTGTCTTCAAAGTAGGTTTTTCCCTATTTGTCATTAATATGTATGAAGGAGTCAAGCTTCAAAAATTATGATAAACACATTTTTAATTCATGTGAAATACACAGACATAGGTGTACGTCTGTATTTCTGATTAATTAGGGAAGGATTTCAGAAAAGAGCTGCACTGTCAAAAGTTTAATTCCCTATAAGGAATGTGCTACTCGTGCTAAGTTTTATTCTAGGTAAAAAGGCCAAGTCGAGACAGCCATCATTATCATTATAATTACCATTTTATAAATGAAGAGATGAAGTTTACTGAAAATAAATAATTCAAGGCTACATATTTTAAGTAGTAGATCTTGGACTTGAACATAGGAAGTCTTAACTCAAAAAAAAAAAAAAAAAAAACACAAAAACCTATGTCCTACTGCTACTTTATCTTTAATCTTCTCCTAAGTATACCGATAAAATACAAACATTATTAAGTTGGTATCTGATATGGTTTGGATATTTGTTTCCTCCAAATCTCATGTTGAAATGTAATCCCCAGTGTTGGAGGAGGGGCCTAGTGGGAGGTGTTTGGGTCATAGGAGTGGATCCTTTATGAATGGTGTGGTGCCCTTCCTATGTTAATAAGTGAGTCCTTGCTCTGTTAGTTCAAGTGAGAGCTGGTTGTCTAAAGGAGTTTGGCTCCTCCCCCTGCTCTCTGTCCCTCTCTCACCGTGTGTTGCACTGGCTCCCCCTTTGGACTTCTGCCATAATTGCAAACTTCCTGAGTCCCTCACCAGGAGCAGAGGCTGGCTCCGTGTTTCCTGTACAGTCTGCAGAACCATGAGCCAAAATGAAACTTCTTCTCTTTATAAATTATCCAGCTCTAAGTATTCCTTTATAGCAATGCAAGAACAAACTAACACAGTTTCCATCATAGCCTCTTAATTTTTTTCCTGTTTGGGGGTAAAAATTTAGAAAAGTTAACAACTGTGTGTTTGAGGAGATATGAAGCCCTGGTACGGCAGAGACTGTCTGGGACATAGAGCAAACTACTGCTGCTGCCACCTTTAAACTTAAGAGCAGAAGGAAAAAGATTGGTATGTCATTAAATAGAACTGACTTTCAGAACTAACAAAAGGCATAGAAAGATATTCTCAAGAGTCTTAAAGTTGTAACATAAATTTGGCTGGGATATTTACAGAGATCTCTTGACTAAACTGAGGAAGCAGACTAGATTGGTGGCAGTCCCTTTACTTGAAACCAGTCGCCTTCCCTTTCCACCACCATTTTCTTTTTCCCATCACTTTCTGTCAGCTTTTAGTAATAACAAGGAAGAAATGGCTTCTCATTGTCACTTAACTTTTAAAGTGAAAAAAATTATATGTATACATCATTCTGTCTCTAAGACCCGCATTGTTTCATTTTAACACAGAAGCTCAGCTTTCCTTTTAGAGTAAGA
Organism: Cebus imitator; assembly: GCF_001604975.1. Lineage (NCBI taxonomy): Eukaryota > Metazoa > Chordata > Mammalia > Primates > Cebidae > Cebus > Cebus imitator. The sequence continues at coordinate 8,760,546 of NW_016107345.1, forward strand.
CTTTACAAAAAAAAAAAAAAAAAGAAAGAAAGAAAGAAAAAAGAGCTGTCCTCTACGTGTGTTGCACATTCCAAATAGTTTTGAAGAAAACATGCAAACTGACTCTGCTCCAAGGTTGTGAAGCTCTTAGGCCCTTGGGTTTCTGATTTACAAGTTGATGTCAACATGCTTTATCTTTTTATATCTCTGTTTATAATGCAGTTATGCGGGCATGTTAAGCTATAAGGATATCATCATTGACGTTGCAATTTGTGTATATGTTTTCTACCTCATTAAATTCTCAGCTTTCTAGCCCAAAGCCATGGGCTTCTGGCCTAAGCTATAGCTTACTCTCATAACATAATGAAAATGCAAAATCACCACAGAGAAAGCTGACGGTTAAAATCTTTACCCCCAATCAGTTGATTTATTGGTGTGTATGGCTTTATTGTCAAATAAGATTTGTCCTAGGCAAATTCAGGTAATTTTCTTCTTATTTCCAGAATTCCCATGAGACATCAGGTAACTTTAAAAAGCAGAAATTTTAGCATCCTGTCTGTAAACATTTCTGTCTTAAAACCATATAAATGGCACACAGAATATTAGTTTGGGCTGTTTCTCTACCAAGTTTTAGATTATCTAGTAAATGGATAAATTTGTAATTGATGCTAGTTTCCTACTTCTGCAGCTTATAATTTAACATGACAACTCTGCCCTCTCAATACTACATCATCATGAGGAAATATCTTCTGTGATTCTAGACATTAACAATTGTTTTTGAAATTTTCTCTGACCAAGTGCTTAATCCCCACCCCTGACTCAGTGCCTCAGACACAGGGTGAGGCCGAAATAGCTGTTGGCTGAAAAGACCCAATTCATTTAACTGAATTAACTGTTACTTAAAATAAAAAATCACTGGGAAAAGTCCACAGCAGGAAAGAACAATTAAGAAATTAAGAGATTCATTAATTATCCTTGCCTACTTCTATTTACAAAGCTATTCATTTGTTTGTTTAAACACACGTATCTATCTATCTATCTATCTATCTATCTATCTACATATCTATCTACGTATATCTATAAAGAAAGGTAATCTTGCAAAACATTCATGGAGTCTGACATGAATTGAAAAAAAGTTGAGTTTTTTTACATGAATTGAAAAAAAGTTGAGTTTTTATCATTTAAAAACTAAAATAATAACTCTTTTTACATGCACAAACATGTCAGTGTTACTAATAGACAAAGATAACTTCGTTTTATAATCTCTTGTAAGCAAATATTTTTCTCATCTAGCTGTATGTGACAAACATTTGTCCTAACGCTTCAACCTTCTAGTTCCTACTTCCAGCTGCAGCATTTGCTTATAATATATTCACACTATGCAAAATTTATATGATATTAACTAGAACTTATATAGAAATTATCATATACATCAGTGCTAAAAATCTAATATACCTGAAGAGGTAAGTTTATCTGACCATTATCTGCCTGAAAATAATTAAGAGTAATTTAGGAAGGAGAGAAGTAAAAAAAAAAAAAAAAATGAGGGAGATGAAAAGTTATATATCACAGCACTCAACTTCAAAGCCATGTAACTTTGATGCACTCATACATTAGAGTAAATAGACTGTGGCTAAATAAATAGTAGAGTATGTTCACAAAATAGTAGCATTGGCAATGTCCACAAAACCTAAGGCTGTTGAGGCAGAAATAATTTGATAAAGCTTCATTGGAAGACAAATGTGAGGATCAACCTGGGAAAACACACCACCAAAATTGGGAGATTATGACAAGTTGGAATGTGTTTATCAGAAAGCTTAGAAGGGAAGGAGGACTCCTCATATGGGACCTGTCCTTTTTTATTGAAGGGTACAAATACAGAGATTATAATCCTTGGATACAGAATGCAACATACAGGCTAGAATGTCTACATGCAACACAGTCAGTAAAACTTTATAATTCAGAAACAAATCAGTTTTCTTTTCAGGTCAGTAGGGTAAGCATTTATCAGTACATCGACATTTTGAAAGCTCAGGATAAGATTCTTTACTCGTGGGCAGGATGTTGTCATGAATCACAAGACCTTCCCAAGGTGGGTTAATTTGGAAGCCTGTTTACTTTTAAAGTAAATTGTGAGATGTGAACTGTAGGTTATCAGCAAAAAATAAACCAATGTCAAAGAATAAATCAAATCCAATCTATTTATCTGAGCTTGGCCCCTTCAAAAAAGAAGGAAAGAGAAAAATAAAGAATCCTTTGCAGAATGATTCTTCATGAAACATGCTTTTCTTGCTCTTTTCTATTTTTTCCATCCTAGATTTTTCCAACTAATTTAGACAGGAATCAGAGTTAAAGAGGACTCTAGTTGGCTGCAAATAAAACACCTGTGATTCCTTTACAGCCAGTATCAACCCCTGATTGCCTAGTGTCTAGTATAATATCAAGGTCATAGTAGCCACTCAAAAATATTTGCAAAATTAAAAGTGCAATCTGTATCATGGTGAGAAATAATATCACCAACAAATTTAGCCTTTTAGTAAGGTTATCAGAGAAACAACATTATTGGCACTGAAGTATCATTTATACAGAAATCCTGTCAAGTTTAAGACAATTTCACCAGTGTTGCTTTACAAGAGAAAAAGTTGGTATATGTGCCTAATTTATTTGTTGATAATCAAGGGTATTTTTGAAGGTCACAAAGGCCCAAAAGGGGTTTTATACACACTTGTTTACAAACTATGTGTAGTCTTAAAAAAAAGAAAAAAAACAAATAATGTTTTTCTTACTCTAAACAGTTTTACCATACAATTATATTTTTTTTCTAAAAGGAATTTGAGCTCTGAACTGAACATTTTTTTCTTTTTCTATTTGTGACACAAAATAAAGATACCCAGAGTTCATGAGTCTGACAATAAATAGATCTGAGATAAAGTCATGCTTAAAAGGTAATGACATTCTTTTTTATAACTCTTGATCAAGTTGCTGCTTTGTGTGATTATGATATACTCAATCTCATAATGCATGAGTTAATATGCTCTTAAAATATTGTGTTACAAAGAAATAATTACATAGGCAGCAATCATTGTAAATTGAATCAATTCCTAATATTAAGTGAAAAAAACTAGGGGTCAGATGACTGAAATGCCAATATTTATAATTATAGTACTTGAATTTTTTTTATCTTGGACCATGTGCAAATGAAATACAGATCATTAGCAAGATAGATACAAGTCAAGTACTTCATGTACTGGACAGAGGGTAACACATCTCCTGAAATTGATGTTAATAATAAACAAACAGGAATTCTGCAATCAGCATCTGGCAAAAGTGATGACAGAAAAAGAGCTACCCAGGGATATGTTTTATATCCAAAGCAGAATTTTGGGAAGGGGCAGAGAAGCATGTGCTCACATTTCTCAAAAGTGGAATGTGTTTGTGATTGCCTGAACACCAATTATGGACTCGTTACCAGCAGATGAGAGAGAGAACCCCAGGTTGGAAGGAATTGCTGAGATGCTGCCCCAAACCTAGTTTCCACGAATGCAGTATGAGTTGAGGAACTGATCTTATCACAAGGAAAAGAATTGCATCTTCTAGAAATATAGCAAAAGGTCAGAGTAAAACCAAAGAAACATGGATTCAAGATTGAGTCTCTTTGAGAACTCAGTTACAAATACTTAAATTTCTCTACACTGAAGCTAGGATTTGTCGAAGATTCCCGAGCAGAACTGACTTCATAGGTGGGGTGGGGAGGAATGGGGACAAAGCAGGGTGCAGATTCAGAGTCCAGGGCAGAACACTACTTATCGACTTCACCCTCAACTCCTTTCTTCTTCCCCTTCGAATTTTGAACCAGTGACTAGTAATTGGTGCTTCATTTAGAGGACGTCTTAAGTCTAAAGTTAATAGTGTTTAAAATGCCAAGGCGCAACTTGATATGATGTGCCTAGCCCCTTTAAAATGAAAAAAAAAAAAAAAAAAAAATTAGCCAGGCATGGTGGCATGTGCCTGTGGTCGCAGCTACTCAGGAAACAGGAGATGGAGGTGGGAGGATAGCTTGAGCCTGGGAGGTCCAGGCCGCAATGAGCTGTGGTCATGCCACTGCACTCCAGCCTGGGTGACAGAGGAAGACCCTATCTCTAAATAAATAAATGAATAAAAAGATAATCCTCGGGGCCGGGCGCGATGGCTCAAGCCTGTAATCCCAGCACTTTGGGAGGCCGAGGCGGGTGGATCACGAGGTCAAGAGATCGAGACCATCCTGGTCAACATGGTGAAACCCCGTCTCTACTAAAAATANAAAAAAAAAAAAAAAAAAAAAAAGTCGCACACTCCTAAGACTTCACCCACATGCCCTAATTCTGGGGGTGGGAGAACAACTTGATAGATGACTAAATAAATGCTAATATTGTGATTCTATTACTTCTGAATAATTTGTCAGAATTTTAGCACCCTTAGGAAATAAAAATAAAATAAGCTTTTTAAAAAAATACGGGGAGAGAGTTTAAAAATCTGGTTCTTTAGAGTGGGGAGTTGGGGATGGTTAAGGAGAATGAAAAAATAAAAACAGTGAATAATACTATTTGATAGCACAATAGGGTGACTATAGTCAATAATAACTCAATTGTACATTTTTAATAATTTGAAGAATATAATTCGATTGCTTGTAACTCAAAGGATAAATGCTTGAGGGGATGGATACTTCATTCCCCATAATGTGCTTATTTCACATTGCATGCCTGTATCAAAATATCTTATTACCCCATAAAGATATACACATACTATGTACTCACGAAATTAAAAAAAAAAAAAAAGTCTGGATTCTTCATTCAATAAATAATTCTTGAGGGCCTAGCATTGTGCTGGGCACTGAAATGGCATGGTGAGCTAATGAGTCATTAGCTGAATTCAAGAAGCTTGCAATCTAGCAAAGAAAGTAAACAAGAGTCAATTGCAAGTATTACGACAGAGAAAAGGGCAAATTTCTAGAGAACCAGACATCTGGGCACCTTCTCTTCAGAGAGTCCTTGTTAGCCAAGAAGATAAAGGAGGCATAGAGATGGGGAGGGGGATAAAGAAGAGTATTTTAGGCAGAAGAGACATTATATGTAGAGGCCTTGAAGCAAAAGAGTAAATGATACACTGAAAGAAAAAAATTCAGTTAAACTAGAACTCAGAGCACCAAACGGATTGGAAAAATACAGAGGTAAGATTCCAGAAGCTGCTGAGACCAAGTCATATTCTAATTTGGGAGCCTTGTGACGGGGCTTAGGCACCACCTGCATTTTGTAAAGTAGATTCTAACAGTTAAAATAATTAAGAGCCTATTCTAAATGAATTTTTCCACATCATAAAATTCTTTCTTCAAAGGTTTAAACCAGTCTTTCAGTGGCATCTTACTGGCAGCCACCTTCACCATCACTACATGGCTACATGGGCCTTGGTAAGAAGAGCTAAGGAGCTGGTGGGAATGAGATGCTAGCATGTTTTTCAGCCACTGTGGTCTCCCTATGACGAGACACCTTGGGCCGTATATCACTAAGCTCCACCCAAATTATTTCAACAGGAATCTCCAGCTGATTGTGATGCTGTTATTAGAAGATCACTTTGTGAATTACTAACATATATTTGAAATCGAAATTTTATGCCTTTAAAATGAGTGCTTATTTTTTTATAGATGTTGTTTTTTCCATATATTTTATCTCAAAATTTAAAATGTAGATTGAAAAAAGCAAATACATGTTGAATATCCCTTATCCAACAAGCTTGGGACAAGAAGTGTTTTGGAGTTTTTCGAATTTTGGTATATTCGCATATACATAATTGAAACATCTTGGGGATGGAAAGCAAGTCACAACACAACATTTATTTATGTTTCATATGCACCTTGTACACATTGCCTGAATGTAATTTTCTACAATATTTTTAAACAAATTTGAGCATGAAACAAAGTTTGTGTACACTGACTCATCAGGAAGCCTAAGTGTCACTATCTCAGCCATTCATGTGGACAATCTGTGGGGGATTTTTTTGGCATTACCATTCATTCCTGACTCTGAATTTATATGCTATTAATAAGCAATCATTTTCTTACACTTATTGACACATAGGTACTTAACTGTAAAAAAGAGGACACACCATTAATACAGTAAAAAAAAAAATGTGTTTGAGGTAACTAAGCAGCACAGTAGCATCACCAGAATGCCTGTATCAGCTGTTAACAGCGACATCCACAAGCAGTGGCAGACTTTCAGTCTCAACCTGCAAGTCTGTGTTTACATTAATCAGAAGCACTTGAGGAACCAGAAAGTAGGTCTTCAGGAGCAGAACAAGCATCCTATCAGATGGCTTTTTAAAATGTTTCTTCCAGAGCATCATCTGCCTCATTAACAACTTTTAAAAAACTTTTTAGTTTTTGTTTGTGTCTTAGAATCTTTGATTTTATAACTTACATGATTTCTTGTTCCGTGATGAACGCATGCTGCCCTAGTCCTTCAATAAGCCCATCACACATTTTCCCCATGCCATCTATAGGCACTTTTTCTGCAGTGTTAACAATGTCAGTTATCTTCCTCATCACTGTTATCATGATCACTGGTCTGCTGTGTGCCTGTGTTTTGATTGCCACCTGTCATGTGAGGTCAACTGTAGTATTTTCCACTTGTGGCATCAAATTGGCACTCAAAAGTTTTAGATTTTGAAGCATTTCAGATTTCAAATTTTTGGATTAGAAATCCTTAACATCTACAGGATTTTGAAATATTAAGAAGTAATTTTTTTCTCAATCCTAAAAACACTCACTCTCTAAAATAAAATTGATTATTTTCTTAGGTTTTCAGTTTAAGGGTCTGCTATAGAAAAGTCATTACAATATTTAACAAACATTTTTAGTAATAATTTTTTAAAATATCTGTTTTTACTCTTTTCCAAATGTTCTTTTTCATGAATGTGAAAACACTTAGTGTACTCAGGGGATGTATTTCATGTAAATTTTTATGTCCAAAAACTGAATTCAACTTTTTATTGATATTAAACACAACAACATCTGCAAGTCATTAAAAGGAAATTCCTTTGGAAAACACTATAGTTTGATGCTACTGAATGATTTTTCACTTGGAATGAAGTCATTCATATGTTTCATGATATTCCAAAATCAGTTATGACCTAGATTAATAAGAATAAATTTTAATTTAGTTAATGTATGAGACAAACTATATTTTCAATAATCAGTGTGTTCCTGATGTCTTTGGACATTAAATTTTATATCACAATAATTATTTTTATTATTATCATAAAAAGTATCATTCTTTTAAAAGGATACTTCAAAACAGTAAAGGAATTTTTTGAAAAAAATCACCCCTTATGTCACCAGCTGTAAAATAATTCTACATAATACCACCCAATCATTTTCCACAATGAAAAAGATTTTACACAGCTATACAGGGTAATATGAGCACACACAAAAAAATCCTGTTTTCTCGCATATTTCAATACTAATTTCAAAGATGTAAAGATAACAATGTATATGTATGTAAACGTATATATGTAAATGTCTATTGTACATGTTTACATAAATATAAAAATGCCCTCAGAATATTTAGGTGGTTTGTATAAAATTGATATCTTAAAATATATAAAATGTAAATTTTTAAAAATTTGTTCAACTTTTTTTGTCTTTTTTTCTTATCAAGAAAATAGTACTAAAAGAAATAAATCATCTTAGTGACACTTCTCTTTTTTGATCACATTAATATAAAGATTATGATCCTGCTTATACAGATGCTCCTTGATTTAACATATGTTTACATCTCCATTAACTGCTGTAAGTTGCAAATATCATAACTTAAAAATGCCTTTAATACACCTAAACTACTAAACATTGTAGCTTAGCCTAGGCTACCTTAAACATGCTCAGACACCTTTCATTAGGCTACAGTTGGTCAAAACAACCTGGCAACACAGGACACTATGGAGTACTATGGAGTACCGGTTGATTATCCTCATGATGTCATGGCTGACTGGGAGTTGCAGCATCACAAGAAAGTATCTTACCATTTTCTATTGAACGTATATGGATTTTGCACCACTGAAAAGTCAAAAAGTCAAGTCAAACCACTGGGAACCATTTGTACATCAATTTTTTTATCCCTCTGATTTGTATACTAAAGGGGTGCAAGCATAAAAAGAATAAGGATATTTAAAGAGAAAATTAATTATCTTCCTTTTCTACAACAGCAGAAGTATGTGTCACTTCAGGAAATCATTCAGTTGTTCTACAGGAAATTGCTTAACTTTAGGAAGTATTAAGAAATGATCTAAACCAAAATACTGTTTGCTTGTACAGTACTCAGACATTCTGAAGTCTTTCTTGAAATCCTTTGTAGTCTTTGACTTGAACTCATTTCACTGACCAGTCAAAAGTTAATACACATTTTAATTTTGGACTAATAAATGTAGGGTTGGACTAAGGCAAAAGAGAAATATTCCCATAATTCAGAATTTGATGTCAAGGTAATACAAACAGGGACATCCCATCCATGGAAACATACATTATTCTATTTTTAAATAACTAGAGTCCTTTTTAACCATATTTTGAGGTGTTTATAGTTGTAAATGTGGGGAAGGGGATCATTGTTTCTTCACCAAGCCTGAATAGCAAATATAGAAAAAAATTATGTGTATGATATGTGCAATTATATAATTACATTAAACAGTGACCAAACAATACATCATTTATGACATTTCTATGACATAATTGTATTCTAAGATATATACATTTATGTTTATATATAACATGTATCATCCATATCTATCTATATACCATCCATTATGAAAAATAGACTTTTTTATAATTCTTCTGCCGTGGACCAACAGTGACCACTTTTATTTTAAGTTTTATTTCTTACTTAAAGCTTCTAGAAAAGAGTGATTGGGCACCCTCTTTTCTCTTCATTTTTCTAAGGAAAAAGAACAAAACTGCTTTTATGAAAAGTGAGAAGTGTTTCATTTTAGCTAACCAAGCATGGCAGATTCCCATAACAACACCACCATCTGCTGGAATTTAAGAATATTGTTGCCAAAATTTTGGAAGCCCCAGGTTGCATTTTTACAACTATTGGCCTAAAGTGGTTTTTATTATATACTTTTTAACAGTACTAAGTGACTATATCCAAAGGGAAGTTTACTGGTAGGTGCAATCTCCCCCTCCTTACAAGTCATACAAACTGAAAAAAAAAAAAAACCTATCTATTTCACTGAAGACTTCTTCCCTCATATATCTTGTATCATTTTGTTTTATTTCCTTAAGTTGGACTTCACCTTTCTCTGGTGTCTCCTTGATTAGTTTAATAATCAACCTTCTGAATTCTTTTTCCGGAAATTCAGGGATTTCTTTTTGGTTTAGATCCATTGCTGATGAGCTAGTGTGATTTTTGGGGTTTGTTAGATAATCTTGTTTTATCATATTACTAGAATTGTTTTTCTGGTTTCTTCTCATTTGGGTAGGCTATGTCAGAGGGAAGGTCTGGGGCTCAAAGCTACTGTTCAGATTCTTTTATCCCATGGGGTCATCCCTTGATATGGTAGTCTTACCCTTTTCCTAGGGATGTAGTGTGGCTTCCTGAGAACTGAACTATAGTGGTTTTTATTTCTCTTCTTAATCTAGCCACCCAGCAGGGCTACCAGGCTCTGGGCTGGTACTGGGGGCTTCTGCACAGGGTCCCGTTACGTGAACCATCTTCAGGTCTCTCAGCCATGGATACCAGCACCTGCTCCAGTGATGGTGGCAGGGGAGTGAAATGGAGTTTGGTACCAATCCTACTGACACTATCGCACAAGATAGAAAAAGAGGGAATCCTCCCTAATTTATTCTATGAAGCCAGTATCACCCTAATGCCAAAACCAGGAAAGGACATAACAAAAAAAGAAAACTACAGACCAATATCACCCATAAACATAGATGCAAAAATCCTTAACAAAATACTAGCTAACCAAATCCAACAGGATATCAAACAGATAATCTATGGGTTTCATATCAGAGATGCAGGGATACAGGGATGCAGGGATGGTTTAACATAGACAAGTCAATAAATGTGATATACAACATAAACAGAATTAAAAACAAAAATCACATGATTATTTCCATAGACACAGAAAAGGCATTTGACAAAATCCAGCATCACTTTATGATTAAAACCTTCGGCAAAATTGGCATACAAGGAACATACCTCAATGTATTAAAAGCCATCTATGACAAACCCACAGCAAACATAATACTGAATGGGGAAAAGTTGAAAACATTCTTTCTAAGAACTGGAACAGCATAAGGATGACCACTCTTACCATTTCTATTCAACATAGTACTTCTATTCAACCCAGTCCTAGACAGAGAATCAGACAAGAGAAAGAAAAAACAGCATCCAAATTGGTAAAGAAGTCAAACTGTTAGTTTGCTGACGATTGAATCATGTACCTAGAAACCCTAAAGACTCCTCCAAAAACCTCCTAGAACTGATAAATGAATACAGCAAAGTTTCAGGATACGAAATTAATATATACAAATCAGTAGCTCTGCTATACACCAACAGCAACCAAGCTGAGACTCAAGAACTCAACCCCATTAAAAATAGTGCAATAAAATACTTAGGAATATACCTAACCAAAGAGGTGAAAGACTCCTACGAGGAAACCTATAAAACACTGCTGAAATAAATCACAAATGACACAAACAAATGGAAACACATCCCATGCTCATGGATGAGTAGGATCAATATTGTGAAAATGACCATACTGTCAAAAGCAATTTACAAATTCAATGCAATTCCTGTCAAAATACCACCATTGTTGTTCACAGAACTAGCAAAAACAATCCTAAAGCTTATATGGAACAAAAAAAAAAGAAAGAAAAAAACAAAAGCCTGCATAACCAAAGCAAGACTAATAAATAAGAACAAATCTGGAGGCAGATTACCTGACTTCAACCTATACTACAAGGCCATAGTAATGAAAACAGCATGATACTGGTATAAAAATAGGGACATAGACCAATCAAACACAATAGAGAACCCAAAAATAAACCCAAATACCTACAGCCAACTGATCTTCAACAAACAATGCCAATTGGCAAGCCACATGTCAAAGAATGAAACTGGATCCTCATCTCTCACCTAACAGAAAATCCCCTCAAGATGGATTAAGGACTTAAATTTAAGACCTGAAACCATAAAAATTTTAGAAGATAACATCAGAAAAACCCTTCTAGACATTGGCTCAGGCAAAGACTGCATGATCAAGAACTCAAAAGCATATGCAACAACAAAAAAGATAAATAGTTGGGACTTAATTAAACTAAACAGCTTCTGCACAGTGAAAGGAACAGTCAAAAGGGTAAACAGACAACCCACAGAGAGGAAGAAAATCATCACAATCTATACATTTGAAGAGCTAATATTTAGAATCTACAATGAACTCAAACAAATTAGCAAGAAAAAAACAACAGTCCCATCAAAAACTGGGCTAAGAATATGAATACACAATTCTCAAAAGACATTATACAAATGGCCAACAAACATATGAAAAAATGCTCCACATCACTAGTGATCACTAGGGAAATGCAAGTCAAAACCGCAATGCAATAGCACCTTACTCCTGCAAGAATAGCCATAATAAAAAAAAATTAAAAAATAATAGATGTTGGCATAGACACAATGAAAAAAGAACACTTCTATACTGCTGGTGGGAACATAAACTAGTACAATGATTATGGAAAACAGTGCGGAGTTTCCTTAAAGACCTAAAAGTAGAACTACCATTTGATCTAGCAATTCCACTACTAGGTATCTACCCAGAGGAAAATAAGTCATTATACAAAAAAGACATTTGCACATACATGTTTGTAGCAGCACAATTCACAATTATAAAAATATGAACCAGGCCGGGCGCAGTGGCTCATGCCTATAATGCCAGCACTTTGGGAGGCCGAGGCGGGTGGATCATGAGGTCAAGAGATCGAGGCCATCCTGGTCAACATGGTCAAACCCCGTCTCTACTGAAGATACAAAAATTAGCTGGGCATGGTGGCGCATGCCTGTAGTCCCAGCTACTCAGGAGGCTGAGGCAGGAGAATTGCTTGAACCCAGGAGGCGGAGGTTGCGGTGAGCCGAGATCGCGCCATTGCACTCCAGCCTGGGTAACAAGAGTGAAACTCCATCTCAAAAAAAAAAAAAAGAAAAGAAAAGAAAAAAAATATGAAGCAGCCCAAGCCCACCAATCAATGAGTGGATAAAGAAATTGTAACATATATGTGTATACAATGTAATACTACTCAGTCATAAAAAAGGAACAAATTAACAGCATTTGCAGCAATCTGGATGGAACTGGAGACTATTATTCTAAGTAAAGTGACTCAGGAATGGAAAACCAAACATTGTATGTTATCACTCATGAGTGGAAGTTAAACTATGAGGGCACAAAGGCATAAGAGTGATACAATGGGCCAGGTGCGGTGGCTCACGCCTGTAATCCCAACACTTTCAGAGGCCGGGGTGGGTAGATCACGAGACCAAGAAATCTAGACAATCCTGTCCAACATGGCGAAACCCCATCCCTACTTAAAATACAAAAAATTACCTGGGCGTGGTGGCACGCACCTGTACATGGAAAGCTGAGGCAGGAGAATCGTTTGAACCTGGGAGGCAGAGGTTGCAGTGAGCCGAGATCACACCACTGCACTCCAGCCTGGCAACAGAGCAAAAAAAAGAAGAAAAAGAAAGAAGAAAACAGAAAAGGAAGGAAGGAAGGAAGGAAGGAAGGAAGGAAGGAAGGAAGGAAGGAAGGAAGGAAGGAAGGAAGGAAGGAAGGAAGAGGTGGAGGAGGAGGAGGAGGAGACGACGACGGAGGAGACGACAACGCGTGATACAATGGACTTTGAGGATTCAGGAAACAGGAAAGGGTGGGAGGTGGGTGAGGGATGAAAGACTACAAATGGGGTTTAGTGTATACTGCTTGGGTGATGGGTGCACCATAATCTCACAAATCACCGCTACAGAATTTACTCATGTAACCAAATAGCACCTGTTCGCCAAAAACCTTCGGAAAAAAAAGTGTAACTTTAGATTTTTTTTTCTTTAGTTTTTTGGGTTCCCACCCCCATTTATAAATATACAAAATGACACATTCATTCAACAAATAGCAGTTACTGTTGTAACTGTTGGCCACATGCTAAGACATTAAAGATATACAGTTAAAACATTCATCTCTAGGTCTTAAGTCTATTAGAAGACCGAGACCCAAATAAGAGTTGCATTACAACATGGGAAGTGCCATCATCCAATTCTGGTCAGAGCTAGAGGCTCCAGCAAACAGCTCTTTCTCTCTGTCAGTCTCGGTGTCCCCTGGGTGTAAATATTGAGGGGAGTGGGGTTTTCTGAGGAAAAGATGCATATCTTGAATCCCGACATTTGAGTTGGAATTATCCAAGCAGATAAGACGAGAACAAATAAATGTTTAAGAGTTTGGCAAGTAAGATTTGGAAACAGGCTTTCCACACCATAATCACTTGTGTTTATTCATAACTTCACTTTTTCATTCTTTCATTCACTCAGCAGATGTTTCTGAACAACATCAGAAGTAAGGCCAGGAAAAAGATTATAAGATTATAAAATAAATAACTGCAATGCATATAACTATGATAAAAATTTGTACAATAAGGACATTCATTAATTTATTCAACTAGAACTCAGGAAATGTCCAAGCACAGGAGATAAGATGACATCGTCCATGCCTTCAAGGAATAGGAAAAACACAAATCCGAATAGTCATGTAGTAATAATCTCATCTAACTCTGCACAAAGGGGAAACATTGAAATGACTGCCATGCCAGGCTCTGCTCCTTGGAGAAATGGTTAGCTGCAAAGATTTTGTAAAACAAGTTTGTATATACTACCTAGATAAAATAGAATGATTGATGGTTATCATTTAGTAAGCACAAAATAATTGCAGTTTTGGCCTTAAAAAAAAAAAAGTCAAAAACTGCGATTACTTTTGCACCAACCTAATAACTTGAGAGCTACAGTCACAGAGACAGAAACTGAGTCCAATTTCCACACTAGTTGTGTAGCTGTGGGAAAGTTCATTGATCTCCTGGTTTCAGTTTTCTGTATTGTCAAATGGGAATGATAATAGTTCCTGCCTCATTTGGTGATTGTGAAGTTAAATTAACTTACTAATGGAAAGCACTTAGCACAGTACCAGGTTCAGCAGGTTCTTGGTAAATGTTGGCTATTTCTCCTCATTTTCTTTTTACCTTAGTAAGTCAGCTAGTCAAGACTGACCAGAGAGAAAGCATATGCAAAAGTATGGAAGTGTGAATTTATCCACCATGGGCTTGAAGAGGGAACTGCAAGTGATTAGATATCTAACTAACCAGTCATTCCATCAGTCTGTGTCAATATTGATGCCAGTTTATAGATATTGAATGCCTATTTTGTATCAAGCACAACCTCAGCTGCCCTAATGTGTTCTAGGGGCTGTTATTGAAGAATGAGCAGGATACAGTGAACCAAATCCATGAGTAGCCAATTTTGCCTCGTTAGGAATTTGCTGAGAAAGCTGTCATAGGAAAACTCAAGTTTGACCCCTTTAATGGAAAAGCTGACAGCTCAGCCATTGTCTATTTTGGGGACTGGAAGGCATCCCAATAACCTTAGTCAAAGTGTGAAATAGAGCCTGTGTGCATGGATCTTAAACAACCTTTGAGTTAACATAGAAGAAAACTCTATCCCTTGGCTTAGATGTGAAGAGCAGTAAGACATCAATAACAAGTGGTAAAGGAGCTAAACTCTGGAAGTCTGAAGGACATTTAATAGGATAATAAAATGGAATATCCAGCTCATAGATAACCTGTTCCTGTTAGAAGGAGAAAACCTGCAGTAGACTGATTTTGAAACACCAAGGATCAAACTGGATCTTCTGAAATAAAACCACTACATATAGAAATTTTAATAAGTGATATCACATTGCTAGTTTATTATCTTCAGCAACCCTAGGGTTCTTTCACAGGCAGGTTACATAAAGTATATAGAAATGTTGAATCAAATTTTAAATCTTATTTCTAAATGTATCCCCTAAGATGTCCTCATAAGTGTATTTAATTTTACCTAAAAAATATGAAGAAAGGCTTCAATATGCCATTACATTTATCTCTATTAACAATACCCTTTTATGATGATCTCTTATTCTAGGCAGAAGTCACATTTCTCAAAAACAGTAGGAAAACATAAATTCTGATTTGTATCCCATACATAAAACAATTGCTCTTCATAATAATCTGACTTAATTCAGGGACCAGTAAAGATTACATTCTAAGAAAGATTACTCAAAACTCGCTTTAGAAGAAACAATAAAATAATTGAGACAAAAACTGAAAAGGCATTTAAAATTGAAAAATGGGGTGTTTTTTATCAAACAGTTTCCCTTTAAGCATATGTCTGCACTTCAAGCTTCTTCCCTCTCACCAGCAATCCTTGGCCCCTTTTTCTTTTCCGACTCTGCAAGTTGGAATTTCCCTCAGTTTGTGACTGAGTGACGATTGTCATGGTTGGGGTTAAGAGCAAGGAAGTGGGAAGGTGGCAGCCTCATTGTGGTAGTGGCTGACTTGACCTCTGAAGAAGAGGAAGGCTTGAATCACCCCCAGCTTTGAAATCACCCGACTCAACTTTTATCATTCTAACAACAGAAGTTAAAGGAAGTCTGCCATTATCCACCCCTTTTCTTCACTGTGGTGCGGCAAATATTAGAGGCATCTGAGACAAACTTCAGACTAATAATAAATTAACTAGCCTCTTCCTGCAAAGAAAAAATAACACAAAAAATAAGAAGTAAATGACTGAAAGGGTTTTCTCAAGCAGCAGAAATCAAAAAAGGCAGAATGCACAAAAGAAGAACATAAAGAAGAGAGATGCAAAGAAAACATGTGGGCACCATGGAGGGGCCTGTGAAATACAGTCTTAAAAATATGCAAAGACCAAAGAAAGAATTAGTGATGTGAAGGACTGGGGGTGGGGAGAAGAACCAAATCAGAAAGGAAAAGTATAAAATTCAAAGACAGAAAGGGAACATTAAAAGGTACTGAGCTGTCACGTGAGGCCACAGCACCAGAAGGTCCTGTCTTTTTGCCAAGACTTTGAAAACATAAAAAGCTCCAGATGTGTTGTCATTAGGCATTGAAATAAAGTTCCAGAAGCCTTTAAGATACACATGCTTTTAAATAGTATGATAAATTATGCATCTATGACACAGATTGGGATGCCCTGGCCTTCATAAAATCAATAATTCAAAAGCTGTGAACATGAACCTAATCCAAATGGCAGTTTCAAAGTTGGATTCTAAAAGAATTTGCACCATTGACAAGAAGGCTGTTCCCAGCAAACTATTTCCCTCTCAGCATAAAGAAAAAGGAGTAGCTTAAGCATGCACTTGTATATACAATACTGGAATATTTCAGCTGAATGTTTTGTGTAAATGGTCAGATAAATTATTCATAGATTTTCAAAACTTTGTCTTTTTTAATTGTAAATATTCTATCAGGGATCTAGAACCACTAGCTGCATAATGACACCTCAGATGATTTCCATTTCTTGGAGCAATGCCAGTATGAATGTTGAGCCAGCTCACTGAAGATAGGAGCAAGAGTTTTAAGCTTGCCACTATCCATATATGACCAGACATTTTTTTCTAATATTCTAATGTGCCAATATAAAGAAAACATGATGACATCTAGTAGTTATTTTGTCATTTCTATTTCTACTCAAAATATTGTCTTCCAGTCTTAAAGAGAGTTAAACTATTGCCAAGTGATATACAAGGCAATTGCTACATTTATGTGAGATGTTGCACAGACTTTAAATCTGAGATTTGAAATTACTCCTAATTGAAGAGCTGCAACTTGTACTTTAGATAATAATAAACCTTTTCCTCGCACAAACTCCTTTCTTCGAAAGCTAGCAAAAGGAAGGTACTTTTCTTCCCCAAAAATAACATTGCTATCTATTAAGATAAAATATTCAAACTTAATTGTAGGATCAGTTTATTAACTAATAGAATAGGAGTCCTATCTTTAAGGAACTTCTTCAGATACTCTCTAAAATCAAAGCATAGTCAGTATTCTGATTTCAGAATCATAGATGTAGACTAGTAGAGACATTGTAAATAGGCTTTACAATATATTTTAAAAATCATTTGTGAATTAAACCAGTCTCTCTTCCCCTACTTTCCTAAACATAAATCTCTCAGCTTAACTGCTTGAGTGAAGGTATGATGATTTTCTTTGTATCTCAATTTCCTGCAGTTAAAATTCCATTTAACAAGGGCATTTTAGCTGTTCCATATTATACTGTTGCAATTGCATTACAGAAATTATGTACTGAAGATGCAGTGATTAAAATTGATATTTGACTTAATTACAGGGTACAGTACATGGATATTTGAATGTAACTTAATGGAAAACAAGATGCTTTATTTGTAGTGATTTTCAAAGCTTTTATCCCTGCAGAAAGCTCCCTTGTCAGTAGCTGTTGGGCCAAATCTCAGGCTGCTGACTCTCTTCAGAAAGAATACCAAAGAATATGCATAAATATGAAGATAATGATATAGTTATCCAGCTAAAATGCTATACAATTTTAATATATTCTCTTCTAAATAGTGCCTTTCTCAGTGAATTGTCCTAATTCTATCATACCTCACTGAAGTAAATATTTAGTCTGATTACAAATTTTCATAGCACCATACATCAAATGGCAAACATATTACATAAAATAAGTCAAAATTTTGACTAATAAAGATAGAATTAGAAGGGCTGCAACTGCAAGAATGGAAAGTATGTAATAATAACATATATAACTTAGTTAATAAGTCTACCTAAAGTCAGCCTGTCTTCAATGAGAAAAGAACTGAGGATACAATTATTTATTTATCTATCTATTTATTTATTGAATTTTACAAAGTCACATTTCAAAGTCATGTTTTAAATTTAAAATATAATATTTTAAAATCTGGTTAAAGGTTTATATTTCAGATAATCACTTCAAATAGATGCCTTCAAATGATTCACTCTTTAAAACAACTAACTCATATTAACAGTTTTTGGTTTACAGTTTGAAAGTCTGCTCTTTCACTAAATATATGCGCTTCTAGTTACTCTAAGTTTTGGAGCACATAACAATAATAAATACATCTTAAGTAAATTTGAACATGAATTTATCTACATGTGCCCAAAGAATTTGATTTAAATTGAGACTATAGCTCACAAATTTAAAAAACTAGAATTAATTCTAACATCATGGTGAGGGAATATGAAAACAGAAGCACAAAGAGGCAAATTAATTAAATAGGGGTTGCAATTCATATGAAACATATATATGTTTCCATAAGTCACTTATCTAGGCAACTTCACTGTATGAAGACATCAGAAAAATCATCTGAAGAAACTAAACAGGTATTAACAAAATTGAGTGACACTTGCCAATGACATTTATTTTTATCTTGTGCAGAGTTCTAATAAGCTTATCCATCTGGTCCCTCAGGCATGTATATTAGAAGAGGTAGATATGAGTGAGAAGGAGCAGACCAGTGGCATGATCATGGATTCAGCATCAAGAAAACTAATTTTCCCCCATAGATACTTCATATTACTTCATAGGATTGCCAAAAATTAAGCTAACTAATATATGTAAAGCACTTGGAACAGTTTTCAGAATATATTAAACACTCAATAAGTATTATTCGTAACAAGCCTAAGACTCTCAAACTGCTGGAATTCGAAGCAAGTAGCCCTGTACGTCCTGGTAATCCAAAGGGCATTAGATAACCTCAAGAATGAAATGCTAGCCTTTACATTACTTCATGTAATCCATGCAATTTAATTGTGTACAAATGCTCCGTGCCACTGCAGCTTTTGTAAACTATAAAACCCTTGCAAATGAAAGGATGGGAAGACATTGCTTCATCTGGGTGCTGAATATTTTTGCACTGGTGAGGTAAAGCTCAAAGCCAAAAGGGGCGATACATGCTTTTGTCATTTGTGTTTCCCAGAAGCAGACTGTGAGTTAAGAATTCAAATGGAAAAGTTTATTTATTAGGGAGACAAGCTAAGGAAATGCCAGTCAGGTGATGGAGAACTGAGATAGAAATTTGAGGGCAGCCAATGAAGAAAGTGTTGCTAAGTCAGTTTACCACTATTGGTAACTGGAGATTGGTCATGTTGCCGACTGAACGTAAAACAAGATCCTCAGACTCAACACACTGGGGGTGCAGAAAGCTAAGATATTTATGCACAGACTTCCATTACTCAAGTGGTTGAAGGATCCCTCAGGGGATTTGAATTCTCCAGCACTTCAAGCTGCCATACAAGGCAAGTTCTGGTATATGAGAAAGCCCTCACCCAGTTAAAAGTCACAGACCATTTTACACTGCAATGATATGGGAGGAGCACAGACAACACCTGTTATAGTCAACTATTTCTTCAGATCTCTCTGTGCCCCAAGTCAAGTTCACTTCATCCGACCTGGCAAAGCCTCTTCAAAATGGTAACCAGATACAATTTTGGGGGAAAAATGGTCGAGAAAAATTAATCTTGGTTATTGCAGTTGGTCTTGGGACCACAACTGACATTCATTCTCTCTCTCCTCTATTACCCATTCTAGTTTCCTTTCACTTTAAATCAACATTTCTGACAAACTAAATTGCTTGTCTATTGGGATAACCCAGGCAGCGGAGTCTGCACTGCAGGTATCCTGTTAGGTGATGATGGCTGTAATTGCATATTCACAGTGATCGATGACCATAGAAGCACTAGGTTGTGACCTATGACCTAATGCATCTCTTGGTTCCAGATATATTGCTCTCTGCCCACATTACGTAATATGTAGCAATGGTATTTCCTCATGGAACTCATGTTGTGTATTTATTACTGCATAATTATACCAATTATAATAGTATAGAAACTTATCTACTGGCATGACAGCCCTCACAGTACTGGGCAGTGGTTAGCTTAGATTTAGAGAAAGCTTAGAATAATAATCCACTTTGAAAGCAAGACCACCAGTCCAGCACACATTCACCAAGTGGGCCATGGGGAATAATAACAGAGAAGGCACTCCAACTTTCACCTTCTGTTTCCTACATGCAGATGTTTTACCTATCAGGGAAAAAGCACCATATAATTCCCATTGGCTCTAAGCAGCATTTTAT
This sequence comes from Cebus imitator, assembly GCF_001604975.1. Classification (NCBI taxonomy): domain Eukaryota; kingdom Metazoa; phylum Chordata; class Mammalia; order Primates; family Cebidae; genus Cebus; species Cebus imitator. Next base: position 8,780,769 of record NW_016107345.1, read on the forward strand.
TAGCCTGGAAGCATTAAGGTGCTGTAACTGGTGAGATCAATGGAGCTCTTAAACATGTGCCATGTTTATACTTCATTTTCTATAAAGTGGATTATTTGATCTAAGATAATATATGTGATGCTGTGATAAAAGTCAAACACAGTGAAACCTCAGAATTTGGTGATGGCAAAGAAACTACGGTATGAAGGGTAAGCTTAATTAGAATATTAACCTCAGTGAGGACAATTGCTGTCCTTCTAGGATGGAAAAAATATATAATGCTATTGACGTGAGGCCAGGTTTGTTGGCCTCTTCAGAGAAGACTGAATTGAGAGCATAGTGTAAGTCTGCTTATAAGTCTCTGCTGCTGATAGGTTGAACACTCAGAATTAACAGTAGCTATATTAGGCTTGGTGAGAAACATCTCATGCTTTTGATCCTATGCATAATCTCTATTTCAGCTATTCCATGTGTGAGTCCCTATACTAGCATTTAAATAACTGAAAAATGAGTCTGGCTGATATCCACTTGCTGAGTCATTTTATCCAGGTGGCTATTCTGTGGTTAATACTTTTATAGGCATTAATCACAGACACGCTCCTGCAGGTTCTTCCACATGCTTTCTCCAGATTGACTCCCATATCTCAGTGTTGCTTCTTCCAAACCTTTGACCACCAGCCCAGCTGTTCATCACTGCCAGTGTGTTCATGTATATCATTAACCCAACTTCTCCTTTTGCATAATGTTTATTACCAGGTGCACTGCTTTAAGGTCTGCCCACTTGGAAGAATGTATTATCTACTATCTTTCAGAGCCACTTTTGATTTGGACTAGAATGTGGCAGAAGTCCATTTTTGGCTTTTATCAACATAGTCAACCCATCTGAGAGACACAAGCTTGAGGGTTTTGTTTTGTTTTGTTTCTTTATATATCATTTAGTTTCAGGTATCCCCTAACAAGACCATAGCTGCAAGTGAAAGAAAAGGCATTGGTGCAACAGGGACATGTGACATGGGGCTCTGGTCCCCTGTTGTGTCACTTGCTTATGGACTTCAGAACCTCTTGAGCCCCATCCTGAATATACCATTTCCATTGTAAAATGGATTGTTGCTGTTGCTTCCTGATATTATGATTTGGTGGATATGATGTATTCACCTTGTGATGGGCACCTCTGGTTGCATAATTACTTAATGTTCTATGGTCAGGAACTTCCTGTCCTATGATCAGGGAACAATGGCATTATACAAGTTGTTTTTCAAGCTCTGAATATTTTTCTCTGCTGAAGATTAGATGACTTTGCTCTAGAACCTAAGGAGTGGATATGATGACTTTCTTACTGAAGCTAGAAGAGATTTCACATAGCATCTTTATGTACAATAGATACCAAAAGTATACTTGTCATCATGCAGAGGGATGAGCTGTTGAGTTAAAGATATCCACGAACTCGTGGCAGTGTGGCTTGGCTGATAGTCAAAAGTCTGGAAGAAGGGTTCTATGGCTCTTTTATTGGAGCTTAGAAAAACTCCATGTAGCTCCTGTCAGATTATATGATCCAAACAACGTTGCAGCTTAAACCTGCTATAAAAACTTCTGTTTCTGGACCTCACTCAAAACTAGCAATTTTCTGAGTAACCCAATAAATAAGATGGATCAGTATAATCAAAGTGGTATGTGTTTCCTTCAAGTTCAGAGAGCTACCAAATATGACATCTCTTTCTTAGTAAGAGGAAATGCAAGTATAATGTTTCAACATTTACATTAAAGGATATGTCTCAGCATGACTCAGATCATCTGATCTCTTAAACCTTATTCAAAGGGGCAGGCCCCCTAATTTTTATTGGGTTTTTCTCCAACATTGTGAACAAACGTTCAGATTACTTACAAGTTCCTGGTCATCAGATCTGATTAACATAATGTCACCAATATACTGAACTGGTAAAATACCCTATAAGATTTCCCTGTAACCAAGGTCTCTTAAGACCATATTGTGACAGAACAGGAGAATTAACACAGTCTCAAACAAGATTATGAATATGTGCTGCTGTTCATTCTCAGTGAATGTGAGCTGATTCTAAAATGAATGTTTATGAGTTTTGAAATTATTCATTTATAGGGTAAATAAGTACACATACATGGCAGAGTCTGCATTGATTTGTCTAGTAAATAATAATATTTTAAATAGCAGCTATAATTGGGGTTATTTGGTTAAATTTATAATAGTCCACCAACATTTGCCATAAGTTTTCTGGATCCATTTTTTTCAGAGACTCTACTGGTTCCATAAGAATTCATGTGATAAGGACCACCAGCCCTGCATCCATGAAATCAATGAGGCCACTAATCCCTGCCATTCCACCCACTATGCACTAAGGATTGTTTATAATATGCTAATTTCATTTGGGGTGGGACACTTTCAGGAGCTTCCAGTTGGCCTTTTCTATAATTATGGTTCTTACTCCACAGGTCAAGTAAATAATGCAGGAGTTTTTCCCACCTGCTAAGTATATCCACCTTAATTAGGCCCTCAAATGATAATAAAATGACCATAGCATGAGGCCATAGACCCATATTGGGCTCATTGTGAAACAAACGTGGATCTTTATCACAGGGACTTCATACTTCCTCATTCTTACAAGGGTTCCATGATGGTATTTTGAATCTACATGAGTTTGGACCCTAGATTCAACAATGCTTTAAAAATCCAGATATCTCCCTTTCTCGAGTAAATATCCCTAAATACTATTACAGAAGAATTAAGGAATCCTGCTGTGCCACTATAGAAGAACTGGTTTTTTCTTCAAATGGTGGGTTTTCTATCATAGAACTGACTCTGGTCTGGAAACTGGTCAATGAATTACAATTTTTCCAATGAAGCATTTTGCTCACTCACTGTATTTTGTTATTTATTGACCAACCATTATTATCTCATAGTTACTGTGTCAGAAATCTAGGAGCAGCTTGACTAGGTAGTTCTGGCTCAAGGTCTTTCAGGATATTGCAGTCAAGACATTGGCCAAAGATGCAGAAAGTCACTCTAAAATACAAATAAGTGATAAAATTCAACTATTTCCACCCTTTAAGAAATAATTATCTGACTAAAAGGATTTTTTGTCATTCCTTCAAGCAAAATGCCATTGAAAACTGGAAAATTTCAGGTGGTCAGTGCAGGAGAATTTGGTAATAGAAGGGACTAAGGATCTTCCAGGCTCACTCACATGGTTGTTGGCAGTCCTGAGGTCCTCACTGATTGTTCCCAGCAACACCTCTCAGTGCATCTACCTCAGTGTGAACTTTACATGGTCTTCAGGCAATAGAAGCCTTATTAATCTCTAACAAGAGGAATTTCTCTGGCTGCTAAAATGTTCTCTGACAAATTATAGTGCCCACTCTAAGCTCATCCACTAATGAGATCTCAGGTCATAAAACCCTAGTCCTACTTGCATGCCTCTTGACTTTATATAGCGATTTGGCAGGACTATGAATCACCTTTCTTTGTAATTCTACCATGATAACAATCCAAAATCTTCAGCACAGTCTGCTCTTCAGCTACAAGGGATGCCATGCCCTAAGTAAACTGTCTGACTTGAGTTTGCCATTTTCTTTCCTCAAACATCAATGGCACCTAACAATAGTCAATCAATTCCACAGTCCTTAGTCACAGCACCCCAATACTAAATATATTGCACAAGCCAATGTATCTCCTTTCTTCTGAACTCCATTTCAATTCACTACAGATGAGAAGTTCAATAATAGTCACCACTATAATTAGTAGTTTTGATGTTTTAACAACAGGATTCATCACCATCCTTTTTCACTAACATTAGGTCCTTTTTTGTTATTTGGCTTGCAAGTGTTTAAACTCCCATTATAAGTTTGCTACATTAAACTCATTCTATAACAAAATATCTTCATTTGGATTTTGCCGTAAGTAGATTCTGTAACAAGGATTCTGGTGCAAGTAGTTTATTTTGGAGTGGGCCTCAGGAAACATTAGTAGTAACAGGAGAACTAGAGATAAGGAAGGAAAGGCAACAAACACAGTTGCTCGTAACACCGAGGCAGCCACTGTAGTTTAATTCCCCTGAAGGGCCCTGCTATGGTTTGAAAGTTTGTCACCTTCAAAACTCATGATGAAATTTAACTGCCATTGCGATGGTATTGAGAGGTGGGACCTTTAAAAGGTATTTAGGTCATGAGGGCTCTACCCTCACAAATAGACTAGTGCTATTATATGAGAGTGGGTTGGTTATCACAGAAATGTGTTTGCACTCTTTTGCTCTTTCTCTCTTGCCATTTCTTTTCTCTTCCACTAAGTGATGTCTTCCGCCATACTGTTATTTAGCAAGAAAAGGCCCTTTGTCAAATGCTGGTAGCTTGATAGTAGAATTCCAAGCCTTCAGAACTATGAACCAATACATTTCTGTTCAGTATAAATAATTCTGCCTTGGGTATTCTGTTTTAGCAGCAGAATACAAACTAAGACATCCAACGTGAGATTCTGAGATTCAATGGGGAGCAAGCAGCTCTGAATTATAGTAATCAGTGGTCAAAAGAACTGAAGTATTACACATTTTCCATCAGTTATACATTAAAGGATGTTTCTGGGAGCTATTAATTTTCTAAGACTTTCGGCCTGAGTTGCTAGTGAGTAGAAGAGACTCTAGAAACCACAGAAAGTCATTAGGCAGTTAGAGCTCTACTTGTAAAGTACTATGATGCTAAAAAGATTAAGGCAAGATTCCAACAGTATATGGTACTTATTTTGTGTTTAAGAAGAAAACACTTTGTACACACCAGAGATATGCATTCCAAATGAGCTAGAAAATGGTTAAAGATGCAGATGTGGATGAAATTAGATATTGATCAGCTATGCTTTGCTTTGTTAGTCAAATGGAAGTATATTAAATCTTTGCATCTGAGTGGAGAAGGTTTATAAAGCAATATCTTATCATCATTTTTAATTTTTATTTAAGGCCAGACACATACTTAATCGATGGTTTATACAATTATTCTTTTTTTTTTTTTTTTTTTTTTTTTTTTTT
>NW_016107345.1:8785848-8846038 GCF_001604975.1 Cebus imitator
GGGTTCAGGCAATTCTCCTGCGTCAGCCTCCTGAGTAGCTGGGACTACAGGCACGTGCCACCATGCCCAGCTAAATTTTTGTATTTTTAGTAGAGACGGGGTTTCACCACGTTGACCAGGATGGTCTCGATGTCTTGACCTCGTGATCCACCCGCCTCGGCCTCCCAAAGTGCTGGGATTACAGGCTTGAGCCACCGCGCCCGGCCAATTCTTAAAAATAAATATTCTGAATTACACACTATACGTAGAGTATGACTATTGTATTTAAAGAGGGGGGCTCATCCTAACTGATTGTATTACATAGGATCGTAATTACTTCTATCTTGGAAGAGAACATCTAGTGTAATCTTATCAAGAAAAAACAGTTTCATTATTTTATTTAATAGAGTTTAGCCTCAGAGTATTTTTGGAGAGCCTCCTATGTCTACAGAAACTGAGATCTTTGTATTATTCAATCCAAAAAGAATCTCTGGTTGCTAGAATCACAACAGAGAATAAAAAGCAAAATAAAAGAGATATTTTTACAAAACTGATGCTTATGCTTAAAAGAGGATTTCTTCTATCATATTTTATGTCTTGAAAATACGAAGATAAATATTAATTATTCAGCCTAGGATAATTTATTAACAACTCAGGTTAAAATCCCAGCTCTCCCACTAAATAACTCTGGGACTTTGCCAACTCTCTATCTTCCCATGTGAAAAATGTGAATAGAAAACATTAGCTTCTTCATAAAGTTGTTTGTGGGGCTTAAATTAGATAGTGTATGTGAATGACATGTCAAGTATCAACTTCATAAGACATCACTCTATGATGTTGATTACTATTATAAAGCTAGAGGAAACATAAAACTATTTTGTGGATGAAACTGAATTTCAAGTTCTTTCTCACTGTGGATAAAACAGATTTAATTCTTGGCTAACTAAAATTAAGTTTAAATCATCCTTTCAAGTTTCAAATAGCAATAATTTCTAAATCACTTATTTTTATTATATAAAACTTTAAAAATTAGGAAAACATGAAAAGAAAAAATATCATCTATAATTTGAGAACACATATATATCATTAAACTATCAATATACATTATTTTAGTTGTTTTTGTACACATTTCAGTTTCAACAAAATTGGGAATATAGACTATGTGCAATTTTAATTGCTACTTTTTCATTGTGACTGAAGTCTAGGGCTCCTTTCCTTGCTGACTGGCTAACCTAAACTCCTGGATACTACCCATATCCTTCTCATGTAGCATCCTCCATCTTCAAAGCAGCTATGACTATGTTGAGTCCTTCTGAACACTTCAGATATCTCTGATTTCCCCCTCCACCACCAGACAGAAAACATACTTTGCTTTTAATAGTTCATGTGATTAAATAGGCCTCTCATATAATGTTTCTATTATAAAGACAATTATGTATTACATACTATTTAGGAATAATATTTCATCATATTCACAGGTTTTGGAGATTAGGGTATGGAATCTGGAGGGAGGAGGGGTCCATTTTTAGAATTCTGCCTACTATAGCCTCCAAGTAAAAGACTAAAGAAACCCAACCAATTCCTAGCAAAATAATTTTTTTAAATCCACCCATCACAATATGACATGACTAGAAGAATGGGATAACTTTTTTTATGGACTAAAATACCCTGCTAACCTCAAATTTTATATCTAGGAAAATTATCCTACACAAATGAAACCTGAATGATAATGTTTAATGAACAAAAACTGAGAAAGTTTGCCACAAATTGTTCTGCACTAAAGTGCATTCTACTGGCAGAAGAAAAATATTCCAGTATAGAAGATGGTCTGAGATGCAAAAAAGAATGTAGAATGAAGAAAAGAGAAAATGGCTGGGTACATCTAATGATTAATGTAGTCTTTTTAAAACAGTGATTAAAGTACACTGTGACAACAGTTTGTGAATTAATGTTGGTTAAAGTATCCTAAGGTCCATGGTAATTTTCAGAAGAAGGGTAAAATATTGTTTAAGATTAGTCTTCAATAGGTTAAGGATGCATATTGTGTTTTCTTGAGTCACCACTAATGTGAGTGTGTGTGTGAGTGTGTGTGTGTGTGTGTGTGTGTGTGTGTGTCTGTGTGTGTTTTCTTCCAAAGTAGTTGAGGGAAAATAAATGAAATGAAAAAAGTGCTCAAAGAATCCTAAAAGAAGGACAGAGAGCTATAATAGAGAAGTGATAAATAAAAAGAATAAGATAGTTTTAAACTCAAATGGTTAATAATTATATTAGACACAGATGAATAATGTTTCACTTAAAAGAAAAAGACTGTTAAGTGAGGCAGAACCTAAATGTAAGCTGCTTATAAAATACACATTTATAAGGTAATCATGGAAGAAGTCTAAAACTAAAAGAGTTGACAACTATTATTGACCTTTCTCTGGAAAAAAAAAATGCTTTAAGGATCATTTATTTGGATGGTATTTTAATAATCAATTTTAGTTTGAAACATATGAAATTAATATAAAAAATTTCATATGATTCAAACTGATATAGGCTATACAAATACTCATCAAAAGGAATAGTCTTTAAGGTAGTCATATCTACAAATAAAGAGGGTAAAACTGTAATAATATAATTAAATGGGAAAATAGGACAGCTATAAATGTGCATACCTAATTACATTATCTCAAAATATATAAAATGAAAATATAATAGAATCATAAAGAAAAATATAATTCCAGGAATCACATTGGAGAATTTACCACACTTCTCTCAGTAAATGACAGAAGACAGATTAGAAAAGATACAGATTTGAAAATAAAATTAGTAAATGTTACCTTCTATATATCTATGAAACACCATATCTAACAACTGTAAAACATGTTCTTTTCAAGCCCAGATGTAAGATTTATTTTAAAAATTAGTGTATAGGTATAAATAAATCATATCTCATAAAATTTCTAAACTTTAAATATATAGTATATTCTCACCACAAATCTATAACAATAAGATTATTTTAAATTCTGCATATTTTTAGAAATAAAAAATTAAATCTAAATAAATCATATGCTAAAGAAGATATTAAACTGATAATTAAATATGTTCACCCAAATGGTAAAAAAAATAGTACATTACAAACTTGTAGAATGCAGCCAAAGCATTGCATAAATGAAATTTCACAAGCTTTATTTATACATTAGTAGAAAGATGACTGAAAATGCTTAAGGTAAACATTTACCCCAAAGGTTGAAAAATGAACGGCAAAGTAAACCCAAAGAAAGTAGAACAAACAAAATAGAAAAAAAGTATGCAATAAAAGGAATCATGGAAACAAAACAGAGGTTTATGAGAAGGCTAACAATGTTAACTTGAAAAAAAAGAGAGCAAGAGAAATAATAAAAAGAAATGGGGTGAGAACAAGAGTGAGAAAAAAATAAAGACATTAAACAAATAACCAAATTTCATGAACAACTTCATGGTAATTCTGAAAATGTTGATAAATGCGCAATTCTTTGAAAAATATAACTTACTGGAACTGACTCTAGAAGGACTAGAAAACCTGACTAGTACTATAAACATTAAATGAATTGGTAATCGAACTCTTTGCACAGTGATTACCTCAAAGTTAGATGTAGTAATCAGTGAGTGTTAACAAACATTCAAAAAAGAAATAAAATTCTAATTCTAGAGAAATACTGGTAAAAAAAATACAAAATGAAGTTATTATGTATACTTATATATATTATTTATATATACTTATAATACATAATATATGAATACATATTACATATGATTTTATGAAGTTAGCACAACCTTGATACCAATGTTCTGAAAATGGCAATAAAAATGGAAAGCTACAGACCAATTTCACTCATGAACACATGCAAAAGTTCTAAATGAAATATTAGCAAGCTGCATTGAGCAACACATAAAAATCTAATTGAATCAGCTACATTTATTATAGGAGGACAAGTTTGGTTTAATCAAAAATAGTCAACAGAATCACTGATTTAATAGATTTTTTAAAATTCTTATAATTTTCTCAATAACTGTAGGAAAAGTGATACTATTTTAAAAATGCCCATGCACACACACACACACACACACACACACACACACACACACAGAAAATATATATTTATTATATAAACTCGTAAGCAAGTCTGGAATCAAAGGAAATTTTCTTAATATGATAAACAGGATAGACAAAATGAACTACTAGGAACATCCTAATTAATAGCAAATCATCAAAATGTTTCTCTCTTTGATATGTAGAACAGGACAAGAATGTCCCTTATCACTACTTTCATTCATGGAATTTTTTCACAGTACTATGGGAAAAGAGTGAATAAAAAGTGTGGAAAAAAAAAGAAAAAAAGAAAATTTCAATTATTCCCAGAATATATCTTTAAATGTGTTAAATATTCAAAATATATAGGCAAAAATTTATAATTAAAAAGGGGTTTAGTAAGATTGGTAGATGCAAAGTTACCATAAAAGATAATTTTATTTCAAAATGCACAAAGCAAAAACAAAAAAAAAGAAAAAAAAATTTAAAAAGATACCAAATATGTCTATTAACTAGAAAACAATATTAAAATGTATAAAACCTATAACAGGCAAGTTCCACAAATCTTAAAAGAGACAGTAGAGAAGTCCTAAATAAACTGACATATGTGCTATTTATAGACAGTGCTGTCTATATATGGCAATTCTCCACCCAAAAATCCCAACGGGTATTTTTAAGTATATTAAAAGTTTTTTATTGTAATTGATTTATATGGAAATTGAAAGGACCAATTATACAAGATGCTTTTAAAATAAATTATTCCAGCAGGAACTTAACTATTAGGTATTAATACTCAAGTAATTAAAGCTATTGAGCACTAACACAGAGATAAGAAATAATAACAAACCAATGGAAAGAATAAAGATCAGGAAACTAATACACATATAATAAACAATTGATTTACCAGCAAGATATGAACAGGGTAATAGGAAATAGATTTTTTTTCAATGAAAGTGCTGCATCAGTTTGCAATCAAACTGGAAAAAATACAAAATTCACTCACTCATAGTTTATGGCTTATAAAATAATTCCAGGTGGATTATTGATCTGAAAGTCAATAGCATAACTAGGAACCTTCTAGAAGATAAAATAAAAGCATATCTCTATCATCTTGAAGTAATGAAATATTTTTAATCTAAAATGATACCAAGGACTAAAGAGGTTGTTAAAAACTGGTGTTTTCATTCAAATTTAAAATGTCTCTGTATCAAAAAAAACAACATTAAACAAGTTACAAGACAAATGACAGAGATATTTTCTTTGTATGCTATTATTTTTTTTATTTATTTCCTTCTTTTTATTTTCTCTTTTCCCTTTTCTTCTTGTCATCCTTTGTTTCTACCTCCTTCCCTTCTTTTCATCTCCCTTCCCATTCCTCTCATTCTCTTCCTCCTTCCTGTTGCAGACATTTACGTGATATGTAAATGACAAAGGCTCATCTGTAACTTATCAGCATAAGTTACATATGACCCCAAAAAGACATATGACCCAAAGGGAAAATAGGCACTTCTCAAAAGAGGGATTTTTAATGGTCCATATACACAAAAAAAATTGCTCAGAGAAATTCAAAGGTAAACCACAAGAAAATACCATATACAACAACTGTTATATGTGAACTTATTGGGACATGGGGTGCCCAGAGATTTGGTTAAACATTCTAGGTGTGTTTGTGAACGTGTTTCTGGATGACATTAACATTTAAATAAGTAGAGGAGGTAAAGCAGCTTGCTCTCCCCAATATTGGTGGGCATCTTTCAATTCATTGGAGACCTAATAGAACAAAAGGGAAAATTTGCTCTCTTTCCTAATTGTTTAAATTATAACAATGGTGTTCTCTTGCCCTTGGCTAGAACTTAAACCATCAGTAATCTTGGTACTTGAGCCTTCAGATTTGTACTACTACTTACATCATCAGGTCTCCAGGTTCTTGGGCCTCTGGACTCAAACTGGAAGTATACCACAACCTTTCCTGGATCACTGCCTTGCAGATGGCAGGCTGTAAGACTTCGCAGTCTTCATAATTGTGTGAGCCAATTTCTTTTAATACGTCTGTGGGGGGTGTGTGTGTGTCTGTGTCCTATTTGTCCTGCTTCTCTGAAGAACCCTGACTAATACAGTCATCTAATTGGCAAAAATATAAGCATTACAGTACCAAATATTGTTAATTGTGAAAGAAAAGGAACGTTCAAGCAGCAGTTGAGATATGCATGAACATGAATGCAGCATGCATATACAGATTACTTATGTTGGCATTGATTTTATTTTGTAGTAGCCAAAGAAGGAAAGGATGGCTGAGGAAAAGGATGAGACAGAGGGAAACGTTAAAGGAAAGAAAGAGGAAGCAAAGAAATGAAAGAAGGGGACGAGATAAAAGGATTAAAATAAATCAAAGTAAGGTAAAAGAAATAATATAAACATTCATCAATAAAGTTAAATAAAATGGATAAATAACTGATAACATATTCATAACTGGTAGTATATACAAATATTATAATACTACACAATAAAAATAACCTATAGATTTATGTATACATTTTATAAACATAACATTGAGTTAAAGAAGCAAGACACAAACACATATATACAGAATTATTCCATTCACTTAAGATTTAAAAACCAGTGAAACCCATGTTATTTAAGGATGCCTGCTTGGTGCTAAAATAAAATTCAGTATAGTGGTTATCTTTGGGGCAAGTAGGAAAGAGGTTTTTTTGTGTGTTGGCCCTATTCTGTCTGGATTTATGTGATATTCATCTATGTGTTTGCTTTATAATTGTTATATGTTTTATGTAGTTTCCATCATTTGTGTTATATTTGCCAATTTTTTGAAAAAGATTAAGAATAGGCTGGGTGTGGTGGCTCATGCCTATAATCTCAGCCCTTTGGGAGGCCAAGGCAGGCAGATCACAAGGTCAGGAGATCAAGACCTTCCTGGCCAGCATGGTGAAACCCCGTCTCTACTAAAAATACAAAAAAATTAGCTGGGTGTGGAGGTGCAGGCCTGTAGTCCCAGCTACTCAGGAGGCTGAGGCAGGAGAATTGCTTGAACCCAGGAGGTGGAGATTGCAGTGAGCCAAGATTGCGCCACTGCACTACAGCCTGGGCAACAGTACCAGACTCCCTCTCAAAAAATAAAAAAAATAAAAAATAAGAATAGCAATGCATTGAACATCTTTGTAAATAAATCTTTATCTAATTTCCTTAATATAAATCCCTAAAAGTTGGAATTACTGCATCAAATGGAATAAATATTCTCCTAAAGTTCTTATAGATGATAGTCAGATCGATAGGTAGGTAGATGGATGTATGGATGGATAGATGGATAGATGGATGGATGGATGGATGGATGGATGGATGGATAGATAGATAGAGATGGGTTTCTTTAAAATTGTCTACCAATTTATACTTTTTTTGTTATATATTACACTTTAAGTTCTGGGCACATGTGCAGATCATGCAGGTTTGTTACATAGGTATACATGTGCCAAGGTAGTGGTTTTCTGCATCCTTTGCCCTGTCATCTACATAAGGTATTTCTCCTAATGCAATCCCTCCCTAATCCCCCACCCCCCAGGTCCCAGTGTGTGATGTTCCTCTCCTTGTGTCCATGTGTTCTCATTGTTCAACAGCCACTTATGAGTGAGGACATGCAGTGTTTGGTTTTCTGTTCTTGTGTCAGTTTGCTGAGAATGATAGTTTCCAGTTTCATCCATGTCCCTGCAAAGGACATGAACTCACTCTTTTCTATGGCTGCATAGTATTCCATGCTGTATATGTGCCACATCTTCTTTATCCAGTTTATCATTGATGGGCATTTGGGTTGGTTCCAAGTCTTTGCTATTATGAACAGTGCCACAATAAACATACGTGTGCATCTGTCTTTATAACAGAATGATTTATAATCCTTTGGGTAACTACCCAGTAATGGGATTGCTGGGTCAAATGGTATTCCTATTTCTAGGTCCTTGAGGAATCTACACTGTCTTCCACAATGGTTGAATTAATTTACACTCCCACCAACAGTGTAAAAGTGTTTCTATTTCTCCACATCCTCTCCAGCATCTGTCTCCTGATTTTTTAATGATTGCCATTCTAACTGGCATAAGGTGATATCTCTATGTGGTTTTGATATACTTTCACCACAGTTAATGAGATTGATGATACTCCTGAACACTTGTTAGTGTGTTTTGCAACTTTACTAAAATTGACAAAAGTAGATAAAAAAATGGAAAAACATCTATACATAGGCTGTTTTGTTCTGATTGAAGATTCATTTAAGTACAGCCATCTTATTTGTGTTTACCTCTGCTCCAATAAAACAAAATAGAGACCTTAGTCCACAACCTGAGACAGAAATGGCTTTAAATGGTCCTCTGATTTACTTACCTTCTACACACAGACACACACATACACACACACACACACACACACTCACTCGACAACATACACACACACACACACACACTCGACAACATATACTTCATTTCTGGCTGCTTGACTATCCCCCGGCCCTTCTACCACAATTAATATTCTGTTTTATCCCCTGAGTTCCAAGCTAGTCATCTCATTATTTTCTTTTTTCTTTAAAAGCTTCACTCAGTGAAAATGTTGTAGACCACTCTAGTTCTTAGCAAAGCCTAAGAATATCATTAACTCTTGGCTAAAAGTCATGGCCACACTAACATGATATATCTGAATTTGTCTACTCCAACACACCATGTCATAAGAATGTAGCAAGTATTGTTGAAGTCTGAACACACGTGAATATTTCTCTTTTTATTACTGTTTTAATGAAAATCACCATTACATCAATATAGAATATACTTTATACACATATCTTAAACATTTTCCATTTTTCAAGAATCCAAATACATAATATACTATCAACTTGAGAACACAAAGAACGTAACATGAAGTAAGACTGAGCAAATAGCTTTCCTGTAATTAGTCACTAGCGATTCTACAGACTTTCCTTCAGTGTTTCCTATTGGAATTTTAATATGTCCTGCCATGGCTCTGCAAGAATAGAGCTGCCTGGGAAAGGAGGCAATGAAAAAAAAAATGGACCCAAACTTAGAAAAAGTTAGGAAGAAAATCCAAGAAAGTAATATATTTTGAAACTAAATATAAGGACTCCCTTCCATGAGCGTGTACATAAATATAAGGACTCCCTCCCACCAGAGTGTACAAATAGGTATAAAAGAAGCAATTATATCTTCCCATTTTATCCTCAAAGTTGGCCATTTAGATAGTGCCCATTCATCTGAGAAGCAGAACATTTTAACAGCATTGTAAAAGGAAGCTGGGGCACAGGGAAAGGAAAATAGTGGGAGAACAACTTGCTTTGAGATACCCTGAAGGACATTTACTAAAACCTTGGGCAAAACCTGTCACAGGTAAAGCTGTGACCCTCCAGCCGCCTTCATAAATTTCAATATACATAATAGTAGCTTTCTACTGAAGAGCTACATGAACTGAAAAGAAAAGTTTATGGAAAAGAGACAGATATTCAGGCAGTAAGGCAATGTAGGAACTGAAGAAGAGTTTTAAGTGCTTTCAACCTCCCTGCTCTACAGATCAGGTCAAAAACTCTAAACCCTTCAAATTTAGATCAAATAACAGGGCAAATTACAAAGTAATGCCTTTGCTTCAAATGCAGGAACTAGATGGAGCAGAAAGAAATTAAACCCTGCTATAGAATATCACCTGGAAAGTACAGTCTCTTGAACCTCCTTTATCACAGAGACACCCACTGGTCAAGGATGTTGCACAAGTCAACAAACAGAAAAGAATAGAGGAGATGCCACCAACACAACCCTCGTAACATAAAAGAAGCATTTTTTTCAAGTGAACATGGAACATTCACTAAAAGAAATAATCTGGACCATGAAACAAGTCTTAACAAATCTCAAAAGATTGAAGTTATACAGAATATGTTCTCTGGCTTCAGTAGAATTAAGCTATAAATCAACAAGAAAAAAAATTTGGAATAAGCTACACATATAATCTTGGAGCAAAAAAGAAATTGCCGTGAGAACTAGAAAATTCTTTGAAATCAATAATGTAAATATGACCAATCAAAATGTGTGGAATGCAGCCAAAGCAGTACTTAGAGGGAAATTTGGAGCTTTAAATATGTAAATTCACTTTGAAAAGATAGCAACTTATATATATAAGATCTCTGCAGTTTGACTCTGTGTATATTAAACTTCAATTTCAAAAGTTTAGACCAACAGGACATCTGATTTTTAAAATTTACGTTAAAATTTAAATAAGTGATAACATTCAACTACATCTACATTTTAAGAAAAATTAACTAAAATTATGTTTTGATCATATTTTCAAGTAAAGTGCCATTACAAAGGAAAATTTCAGGTGGTCAATACAGAATAGTTCAGAAGCCTTTCGAATAGTAACTTAGGCCAACCCATCTAGCAGGAAGTTATACAAAAATTGCATTACAGGGACACATTTGGGTAGAATAGAACTAAGAAAGGAAGATGTTGATATGTGATAAAGAAAAGACAAAGAAAAATAATGTGCCCAGTATATTTTAATAGGCTCAGATTTTTTTTTTTCCTTGAGACTGAATCTTGCTCTGTTGCTAGGCTGGAGTACAATAGCGCGATCTCAGCTCACTACAATCTCCACCTCCTGGGTTCGAGCAATTCTCCCCCCACAGCCTCCCAAGTAGCTGGGATTACAGGTGCACACCACCACACCGAGCTAATTTTTGTATTTTTAGTAGAGATGGGGTTTCAGCGTGTTGGCCTTGATCTCCTGACCTTGTGATCCACCCACCTCGGCCTCCCAAAGTGCTGAGATTACAAGCGTGAGCCACTGCGCCCAGCGTTTTTATGCGCCTAGTCTAGGCTTAGATTTTAAATGGTAAATGGAGACCTATGAATGCTTTACTGATGTCAACCATATTATATCTAGGATAACCTTTAGAAAATATCCTGTTAAACTCTCAGTTGCCTCCCAATTTCTACTCCCATGTTGATTTCTCTATGCTTCTATAGAGAATATAATTCTTATTCTGCCTCTTCTACCATTGGTTATTTCACAAGTTCTTTGGATTTTGAAGCTCATCTTAATGTTAACTTCAGTTAAATGTTATTAACAGTTGTTATTGTGGTGCTATACACATGACTGACTTAAAACCATGTTTATTGAAAATTATATGCTTAGAGTATTTGAGAGTCAAATTTAATTTGGTTCAAATGCATCTTGATGGTTCTTCATTTTAAATTTATAGACTCTTCAGTATTGATTTAATCTAAACTTACTTGCCTTTTCCTCTCCTTAGTGTAAAACAAATATCTCCAAATGACATATAATTTGAAAGTGGTACTTTCATGTTACCTTTACTACAGTGTACTTAACAAGATACTTTCTTCTTCCTCTTCCATAAACAACTATTTCTTTTTCTCCCTGTTTTCCCATTTGAATGTTTAAAGGCAACTTATCAACCTGGTTGCTCTTGACAGCAAACACAGGAAACGTTAGAACAAGAACAAAAAACTATAGCTTTTAAGAGCTATAGATACAAGTAAGTCATCATGGTCACTGAAATGATATTTAGTGTCATTTGGAATGTAAAAGAGAACAACTTCTTGACGCTGAATTTAAGTTTCCATTCATAGCTGTTGGGGGAAATTCAATATCAGAAACTCATCCCAGAACATTTTGTGAACATGAAAACAAAAAAATCTATGTTATAAAATGCAACCATTGCTGAAAATGTTAGTCATTGGTAAGTTTAAAGACAAATTCTCATCTCATGGGACTCGTAAATTTCAGTGTACGCTGGATTAGCTGAATGGTTTACACACAGGACTACCATCAACCATTTCCCCATTTCTGGCAAATGCAAACTAAGCAGTGTGAGGAAAAAATAGTCTAGCATCCGATAGGAAAAAAAGCATAATCTAAATATATAAAATAAACATTTTCTCTTGCATATACTTAGTGGTTCATCATTTTGAAATCATATTATATCAATACAATATCAAAAACCTTGCAAACTTTCTAAGTTGTTTTAACATGGTGTTGATTTGGATTTTTCTATCTAAAACAGGGTTCAAAGAGACTTGTTTTGTTATGAAATAACATATCCCCATTATATATGTCAGAAAATACAGAATAATGTAAAACCTAATCATATATACTCCCACTATCCAGAGACAGTTATTATTATGTCAGTGTTTATTAATCTTCTTTCCTGTTTATTATTTTTTGGGGGATTGGGGAAGAGTTAATTGCACTTTTTTTTTTTTTTTGAGACTGAGTTTCGCTTTTGTTACCCAGGCTGGAGTGCAATGGCACGATCTCGGCTCACCGCAACCTCCGCCTCCTGGGTTCAGGCAATTCTCCTGCCTCAGCCTCCTGAGTAGCTGGGATTACAGGCACGCACCACCATGCCCAGCTAATTTTTTGTATTTTTAGTAGAGACGGGGTTTCACCATGTTGACCAGGATGGTCTCGATCTCTTGACTTTGTGATCCACCCACCCCGGCCTCCCAAAGTGCTGGGATTACAGGCGTGAGCCACCGCACCTGGCCTGTTTAAATCTTTTTATGCTATTTTAATTATTTAGGTTGTTTTAATGTTAGTACATGGTTGTTCATAAACTTCCTTTACATGGGTTCATAATGCATTACAAATTGGCTATGCAACAGTTTACTTTAGCAGTTCTCAATTTTTTTAACCCAACTTTTCTGCCATTTTTCTGCCTTAAATTTTTTTATGTTTATGATTTTATCTTAGGTTAGATTATGAAAAGTACAACAAATAAATAAAAGGGTACAAATATATTTAAGGCTCCTTTTTTTGTTAACAAATTGATTTTGATAAAGTTTACACCAGTTGCTATGTTGTCCCCTCCAAAACTCATGTTCAAATTTAATTGCCATTGTAACAGTATTAAGAGGTGAAAACTTTAAGAGGTGATTAGGCCATATGGGCTCCACTCTCAGAGATGAAATTGGTGCTCATAGACAAGGTCTAGTGTGGTCTGCTCTTGCTTTCTTGCCTTCTGCCATGGGATTACAGGCACGCACCACCATGCCCAGCAAGAAGGCTGTCCTCAGATGGTGGCACCTTGATCTTAGACTTTCCAGCCTCCAGAACTGTGAGCCAGCAAACTTCTATTCAATATAAATTACCCAGTCTCAGGTATTCTATTATAGCAGCATAAAAGGTCTAATACATTAGTTTATGTGTTACCAACAAATGAAAGTATCACTTCAAATCATCTCACCAAAATTATTTTAATATTTGCTAATTTGAACATAAAACATAGTTAAATGTCACTGTGATTTCTCGCTTGGCTTAAGAAACTGGTTGATACTAACGTAAACCATTGAGGACAAAAAAAGCCTAATTATTTGATAAGAAACTTCTACAGAACACAGGTTCAATGCCCTTTTTAGAATTTGCTCAAAAGTTCAGTTTGCCCTCAGACATCCCAAATAGTCAAGATCCTCAAAACTCCTATTGCATTTCAGTCATTCAAGTAAACTTGTTAAAAATTTAAACTGTTTAAAGGAAAACACTCATGATCTGTGTTTCCAATGGCAAAAGCCAACAGAAATTTTATCAGGAGCAAGTATTCTACCCTGAAGTGTTGAAATTAAAACATCATTATTTACATGCTTACTTATAACATTTTTATTCATTTGGATTTTACCTACCTATTATTTAAAAGACACACACACATATTTTTTCAACATATAATTCAAAGCAATGTAAAGTTTCTATTGTCCCTAACTGGCATCGTGTAGGGAAGATAACTATCTTATTCTGTGGTAAAACAGCACGTTATGTGGTTAGCACAATAACTCATGTCTCAAAAGTACTCTTTGAAATATTATACACAAAATTTGTTTGTCTCCACTTAGTGAGCACACAACTGTCTCCATTTGTTTAGTTGCCAGAATAAAATACTACTAAAATAACAACACAGTTCCAAATGAGATAGAAATGGTTGAACTCTTCCTTTCATAATTGAAACTTGCCATGTTTAAGTGCCTAAATGTAATTATGGAAAAAAAGAAATTTCCTTTGCTTATATACAAAATAATATTTTATTGTAATAATTAATCATCTTGAGTTGAAATGAGTTTACATGTGCTGTGTAGATGGCCAGCATGTATTTTAATCCTATTTCCTGTATAAACAGCAATTCAGAGTCTATGACAAGAAGGCAATATTTCTGTAGCATTACTCAAGTACAGAGCATGTTGTTCTCATAATATCCTCTGTCACTTGCCCTTCTTGCAGAGATTACAGCTCTTTCTTGCCTCATTAAAACTCAGAGAACATGCATTTTGATATTCCCTGATGTAATTTTCATTCACTCACTAAAGCTTATCATCTCTAATTGAATCAGGATACTTGAACTTTTAGAAATTTTAAAATTTATTTTCTGTATTTCTTGGCCAATTTTTCTTAATTATTTATGCATTTTCCTGTCAGATCCATTTTAAAAAATTAGTTTGCCTTTGCTCTTAAAATAAGTATTAGTTCTCATGAGTGAATCTCTGTGTGATGAGAAAAAAAAAGTGAGAAGAAAAAGAAAAAAAATCTGAAGACATATTATGCTTTTTATTTTCTTGAACTTATTTTGTATGCTTCCTGACACTGTGGATATATCAGGGAAAGTTGGTCCACTGTATTTTTTTTCTCCAGTCTTTTTTGTGTGTGTTCATTTGCTTTATTTTTATTAATCATATTGTATTTGTTATTGTTACCAAATATTGAATAAATAAAAATTTAAATAATATATTTAGGGCATAAAGCACAATACTGTAATTAGTACACATTTTCTTACCCAGTTTAGAAAATGAAACTATCACCACCTGGAAGACTGCTCCCTGATGCTACACATTATCTGCCCTATCATGAGTAACCACTGTCCTGAATTTTAGGTTTAATATTTCCTTATTTATTTCATATAATTTTACCAAATATGCTACATATAGTTATTTTTAAAATAAGGTATCCTTTAGTTTTTAGTAATATGTATACTTATATTTTCACTTCCAAATATTTTTTCTTGTGTTTTGACTATTGTATTTCTGAGATTGATACATGTTGTGTTTAGCGATAGTTCATTTCACTCATACAATATTCCATTGTATGAACATACATTCCTTTATACTTTCTATTAACAATAGGTAGATTGTTTGTTTTGGGTACTTTGCTACTGTAAACAAAGATGCTATAAACATTTGCATATGTCTCCTAGTACACATGTGCAAATCTTTCTCTAGTGCAATGGTTCACACATTTTAGCTGTATCAGGATCACATGAAGGACTTGTTTAAACACGATTGTTGATCCTTAATCTTAGTTTTTCTAATTTTGTATCACTGTAAAGGGTCTCAAGATTCTATATGTCTAACAAGTTCCTAAGTGATGCTGATGCTGCAGGTCCAGGAACCAACCTTGAGAACAACCGCCCTAGAATATATAGCTGTGAGTAGAATTGCCAGGTCATAAAAAAACAGCAATTTCAAATTTGTTATGTAATGCCACATTATTTTCCATATATTCTATTATACCAATATAGACTTCAGTCAGCAATGTGCATAAATGTTTTGATTTGTCTACATCCTTGCCAATATCTGTTAGTGTTAAATTTTTTAATTCCTGCCAAACAGGTAGATGTGACCTATTGTCTCCCTACAGTTTTAATTTTCACTTTCCTGACTGGACAATAAAGTGGAGTGTATTTTCATATGTTTGTTAACCATATATCCTTCCTTGTAGCTCCTTTTCTTCATTGTTCCATTGGGTTAGAGTTATTTTTCTTACCAATTTACAGAAATTTCTATATGGTCTTTTTATGAAGACTTATATTCCATTTTTATTACCTACTATTTTTTCTTGAAGAGTTTGGGAGAAAATTGCTTGTATTTTTTTTATCCGTTTAGCCTAAAGGCTGAACATGTAGTTTCTTTGTAGCTTCTCAATATAGATGTGATAATAACAATAGAATTGGCGCATTCCTGCAATCCCAGCACTTTGGGAGGCCGAGGCTGGTGGATTACAAGGTCAAGAGATCGAGACCATCCTGGCCAACATGGTGAAACCCATCTCAACTAAAAATACAACAATTAGTTGGGCATGGTGGGTGCATGCCTGTCCCAACTACTCAGGAGGCTGAGGCAGGAGAAATGCTTCCACCCTGGAGGTGGAGGTTGCAGTGAGCAGAGATCACGTCACTGCATTCTAGCCTGGTGACAGAACAAGACTCTGTCTCAAAAAAAAAAAAAAAATTATTTACTATAAAGCTTATCTATAGCAAGTATTTATATTATCTGATGAAGACTCATTCACTCCAAAATACCGCTCCCAGGTCAAACCATAGCTTTTTCTCTTGTTCTCCTATGTTAGCCTCCCATCACTCCCACTCTACCTCCTCTTCCCCCACTTCCACCTTGTCTCCCTTACAGCTATTCCCCACTAAACACCCAGACTAATCTTTACAAAGCACAAATCAAATCATCTCCTTCTCTGTGCAAATCTCTCCAATTGTTTCCCTTTATTGCACTTAGAATAAAATTCCAATTCTTTGTCACGGCCAAAAAAGCCTAGCAAATACTTCTCCATTCTCATTTTTACTATTCTTCCCTTAAATAACCAAAATGTAGCCACTCTTATCTTGCTGTTTCTCAAACACTCTAAATATATTCTTCTTTCAGCAATACCCTTTTCCCCAGACATTTCTCAGAAGGGCTATCCTGACTATCCCTTTAAAATAGTTCCCTCTTCTCTCCACATACATATACTCCTCACTCTTGCTGTATTTGTCTTCATAGAACTTATCAACATCTGACATGATATTAGATGTTTAATTTTTAATCATCTCTCTTTGTCCTCTAATAAAACGTAATTGCCATAGGCTAATAAGATTTTTAAATTCATCCTAATATCTCAATACCAAGGAGAGTTCCTAATAACAATTATGTTCTCTACAAATATTTACTATATAAGCTAATGAATTCTTCCACAATCCTCACAGTCCTTTTAGCTATATAATTCTTGAAAGCAGAGACTGGATATTATTCATCTTTATGTCCCTGGGATCCTAATACATGCTCTATAACACATTTGATTACTCAATAAAACTATATGTCGATTAATAATGCACCTACATAGAATTAGGTTTATTTTACAGATGAGAAAATTGGAATGCTTCTTAAAAACTCAGGAATCTGTTAGTCTTTCCACTAACAGATAAAGCTATTCCACTGTGCCACATTTTTTCTCATCTTGACATCATAGCATACTAATAAGACAGTGCAATCAAGATAACCAGATGGGTTAGGACAGTTCAATTAGTGATCAAAGAGGTTCCCACCAGTAATATCACCTGAAAAATCTGTGACCATCAAAGAGCCCAGGAGATAAATTAGAATCCTCACTTTCCTATTTCTAAAGCAAGATCTTTTTCCATCCTCCATCACTTGGAAACACCTAAGGAAGAGACTATTTCTTCATTCATTCAAAGTAGCCACATACTTTGGTAATATTTGAAAGGAATGGTAAGTTTTATAATGTTTTAATTTTGAGATATTCCTTATTTGGAATGGTGATTTGAATGCAGATGTTTAACTCTATCCTCTTCTAAGTTCCCACTAAAATGACAAACACAAAAGTATCTAGAAAACATCTACATAAATCCTGGAAACAGCAAAATGAGACCATATACATGCCAGAAATTTCAGGGAATTTGTTAGAATTCAAATCTAGATTAAAGTAATTGTTAATTCATCTTGGATTAAATACATGTAAATGAAAAGAATATTTAACATAAATATGAAAGGATAAGATTAAGAAGAATCAATGACCAAAGAGGGAAACAGTCCCTACACTGACAACAGAACTAAAGCATCAGATAAAAATTTTTTTTTCAAGTACTAGGCTAAGGTTTTCATTTTGTTTGTTTTAAATTTCAAAACCAACATTTAAAATGAAATCTATACATTTCCATGCAGAAAGAAAAAGTAGGCTTTAAAATGACAAATAATAGAGAAATGCTTACTTCAGTATAAAATAATTTGAAACATTATAGTTAGGAGAAGTAAGTTCAGGGCTCCATTGCACAACATGGTGACTAGAGTTAATATAATGCATTCTTGCAAAATTCGAAGAAAGTGGATGTAAAGTGTTTTTGGCACAACAATGAAAGATAACTATGTGAGTTATCATTTCTCATTTAACTGTCATTAGAATCCTCTTCCTTTCACAAAAGATGAATCTATTTGTCATTATCTATTTGTCATTAGAATTCTCTTCCTTACATAAAAGGTGAATAGTTAAGAAAGAATAGAGTAAGATCTTAAGAATGTGCCACTTACCTAAATGATAATGTGTGAATAAGAGCAAAAGACAAAAATAAGAACTGTAATAAAAATAGCAAAGAAGGGTTATGAAAAATAGTAGTGAGTAATAAACAAAACTTAAAATTAGCTATAAGATTGCTCTTAGAACAGTCATAAAACAAAATGTCCCAAAAAATGCTATAAAGAGAAGAGACTTTTGCAAAATCTAAATCCAAAATCTTCTAAACAAATATTGGAGATCATGGGGAGAAGAGATGAAGAAAACTGTCAAATTTATCTGCTCACCCAAAGGGAAGGTGTGCCAGTCCTTGTCCAATTTTGTCTCAGATCTATTGTTTGCCTTATCCTGCTCTGTTGTGTATTACAGGGAAAGATTCCTACGGCCAGCATTCCTGGCTGGGGTTAGCATATTAAAGAAGTTAATAGGACAGAAGAGAGTAGGAAGAAAGGAAAATCAGGAAGATTTCCCCCACCTCTGCCTTGAGTGATACCTCTCATAGCAGCTACAAATCTATCATGGTACCAGTTACAGCCAGGTGACCTGAACAATGTTAAAAATATATTAGATAAAAAGAAGGTGAGTTACCCTATCTTCCAAAATGTAATTATCTAGATGAAAATGCTATTATTACAAATTGAATATTACATCTGGAAATTATTCCTAGAAACACAAGAAAATATATATTGTTAGATTTATTGCTGGCATTTTCATAAAAGCTCTCATTTCCCATTCCAAGAGCCTTTCATAGACATCTCTTACAAAAGGTCTATTTTTAAATTGACAGATAAAATGATATTAACTGTGTACAACATGATGTTTTGGAGTATTTCACAGTGTGAAATGAGTAAATCTAGCTAATTACTAACATGTGCATTATCTCACATAGTTATCATTCATTTTGTACCAAAAACACTTTTGCAAGAATACATTGTATTAACTCTAGTCACCATGTTGTACAATAAATCCCTGAACTTACTCCTCTTAACTAAAATGATTCAAGTTATTTTAAACTGAAGTAAGCATTTCTCTATTAATATTCATTTATCTGTTCATTTTGACTCCCAAGTTTTGCTGCTACGAAAAAGAAAAAAATTACATCATAATGCAGTAAGCATTCTTGGGTGTATATGTATGTATGTAAACAAATCAGGGCAGGTGATCATATTTTAAGGAATGTATTTTCAAGAGTATAAAATTGTTCTGTCAAAAGATATGTACAGATCACTTTCCAAAAGGGCTGAAATTTTTCACCTAACCACTAGTAATAAATAAAAATATTTTTTCTCTTTGAATCCCTACCAGCAATAGATTTTGCCATACTTTTTAATTTTTCCAGTCTTATGAGTATAAAGAAATATCTAGATTTTACTTCAATTTGTATCTCCATGGTTACTGAAAAAGATCTGGAGACATTTCATATTGGCAATTTAGATAGGTAATTTTGTGAATTGTTGTTCATATACTTTTCCTGTTTTTCCATTGGGCTTTTAACATTGTTGTGAAAGTTTGTAAGACCTCTTTTGTCATAGATCAGTGTTTCCAATGTTTTTTACCTCATGAAAACCAGATAATTTTATTTCTATATCTTCATGGGGTAAATTGACTTAGTTGTAAATGTATATTTGTATCTTATCATGGGGTGAAAGGACTGTGACGCCGCCAGTGGCTGGGCTAGAGTAGCCTGGAGACTCTAGTCACCTTCCAGATGAAAGGAGTTTCAAAAGAATCAACATCTTGGCAGAACTGTTACTCCTATATGGTCTGATCACATGAGGTATTATTATAAAAAGTTTCCAAATTTATTATTTAACTATTGACTTTACCCATACATTCTTTCTATCATCTAAAAATTTTACGTTTTGTGTTGCAGCTTTCAGATTCCATGTCTTTTAAGTAATTTCCTTTCACATCTGAATTTTACTGTAGCTTTTAAAAGATTTTCATCCTTTGGGAGGCCAATGTGGGTGGATCACGAGGTCAGGAAATCGAGACCATCTTGGCTAACACGGCAAAACCCCTTCACTACTAAAAATACAAAAAATTAGCTGGGCGTGGTGGCATGTGCCTGTAGTCCCAGCTACTCAGGAGACTGAGGCAAAGAATTGCTTGTACCCGGGAGGCAAATGTTGCACTGAGCCAAGATCGTGCCACTGCACTCCAGCCTGAGCGACAGAGTGGGACTCCATCTCAAAAAGAAAAAAAAAAAAAAAGATTTTGCAAACCATGTATTATAAAACCCTAACATTATTCTCCCTGTATGTGAACATTTTAGAAGATACCAAAGTAATAAAACAAAAACATGAGAAAACTTCTAATTTATGACACGTTACAATTTGTCATAAATTAAATGGCAATTATATAATTTATAAATTGTGTGGGCTCAAATGAAACCAACATGAAAAAAATCTCTGAAATGCTTTGAATTAGGCAATATTTTAATGTTTTTAAGAGAAAAGAATATGGTATCATCTAAAAAGCTAGGACATCTTCGGTTTAGATGCTGCTCAGTCCCTAACTTGGGAAGTCTAATGGTTTCTCAGGATCTCAGTGTTAACACTGTAAAAGATGTTTATTGCGTTAAACAAAGTCAGAGAGATTTCTTTCCATGCTATCTACAATTCTACTAATTTGCTCAGAATTACATGTTAATCATTCAGAAGAAATATATTTTTGGTAATATTTCCTTTGAGGAAGCCCAGAGAAGATAATTTCCAGTGTTAGAAAGTTGATTTTTATATTTCCCTTTTTCTTAATAGGAAAACCAATTTTGATGAAAAGCTTTTAGGACTACTTCAGTTCATTGCTGAAGTGACCAACATTATGATATTACCCATGGGATTTCACAGTTTACAAAAAGTACTATCTCAGGGATATGTGTTTAAAAAGAAATTCAAAAGTCATAAATAAATTATGGAACACAAGGCAGCTTGTGGAGGCATTTTGTCCATTCTTTTTATGTTATGCAACAGACTTTCATGAATCAAGATCAGTGCCCAAAATAAAGAGAGACATCAAAGCCACAAAAGTGTAACTGAAAGTTGCATAGACTCTTAAGGATTACTGGAACTTGGGCTGATAATTTAAACAAACAAATAAAAAACTAGGCTGCTTCCACAATACTGACCAGAACCCAATCCTTATTTGATTCTGACAATATTCCATTAATCTTTCATCAGCTTAAAAGTTTTACCAATTTTACTGAGAGCCAGAATTAATCATTTTTAACACAGTGCACACCCTGGAACAAAAAGGATGTTATTCCTGTTATAAAAGTCTGTCATATGCCCACTGATACTAGCATCTGAACAAAATCTCCTTGCTATAATCACAGATGAAATTGCCTCTCCTCCCCTTTCCTGTTCAAGACATGTTTTGTCTGCCTCCAAAGGATCCTTTTAAAATCTCTCTCCAAATGAAATTCATTTAAGTGAGCTAGCATAGATGACCCTAAGAGAAAAATTTAAAGAATCTACTTTTCAAGGTCTAACTCTAGTCTGGACCCTTTCCCTCTAGGAAATCTTTCCAGATCACCCAAGCTGCAGTGTTGTCTCTCTCCTCTAAATTCATGAAACTTTTTATCTATCTCACTCACTTGGAAATTGGAAATTAATTTCATACTCTTGTTTTCATGTTGCACTTTCATTGCAGACTCCTTTTTGCCCCCTATTTTACTTTCAGCCTTAGATTTCTATTTGATTTTTCAAACCTTTATGGTTTTTCTTTCCAAGTAAGCTCTAACTAAGATAGTGGAGAACAGAACTTTTGTTGCAATCATGAGACTCAACTCCAATCAATTTGAATAACCTCAGAGCAACAGAAAGGACAGAGTGAACCTGGCCCAACAGAATTGGAAGCTAGAATGTGGAAGACATCAGGACTTCCCCACTTCATCTGTTGTCTTTTCTTTAATTGGTTTTAATTCTTACTTGCTGCAGTTCACTGGGAGGGGAAAAGAACCACGGGAAGAAAAAAATGGCCACTGATAATTGCAGGCTGAATTTCTTTATAAGCTCTGCACCCAGAGATGCAACTGTCCAGCTCCAATCAAAAAAATCTTTGGGCACATGGATTGATCAATCTTGAATGGCACTGTCATCTGTTGGTGGAGGACTATAGACCAGGCCCTTTAATGGCTTGGCTGCAGTGTTCGGCCTGTGGTTTGGAGGTGCTGACCTGTACAACTTTTACGATATGGTCAAAAAGGAGTATTTTCCAAGAGAATGTAACTGCTCTGGGCAGACAAACCAATATGTTCAGCAATATTTCATAACTAACATTATGCTTTTCACAAATGAGATCCTAAAAAATTACTTATTCCACTATCACGCTACTAGATTTCTTAACAGCTTTATTAATATATAATTCACATACAATAAAATTTACTTATTTAAAGTGGTTTTTGTATATTCAGAGAGTTGTACAACCATAACCATTACCTAATTTTAGAATATTGTCTGACGCCTTCATTTTAGCCCAGTGAGACTTCCAATGTACAAAACTGTAAGTTAGTAAATTGAAGTTGTTTTAAACCACTGAATTCATGGTAGTTTATTGTTGGTTTATAAGAAGAAGAAACCAGTATGGATTTAATCACCCTGAGATTCTGTTTTCTTATATTTAAATTGAGCATAGTAATATATACTTCACAGGATTTTATGAGATTAAATATGATAATATGGAGGGTAGAAACTTCTAAAGAGTCAGTTCTAATAAATTTATAATTTAAATTTTTAGTTTTAATGTATCATAGTCCCAATATTTTACAATTTACTCTAAAAGATTAAACAAAAAAATTTGTAAATATTCTACAAACTGTGCTTTCTACCACCCTCAAATAATGAATCCTTTAAATAACTTGGTAACTGGGAATTAAGAACATATTGTTTTAAATTCTAAATGTTTGTAAGTAATCATTTTGAATTGCATCATACACATTTCCATTTTCTTAAAGAACACCAAATGTAAATCAAATTTTTTATGTCCTTGGGTTGTCATGACGCATTATTATACCCAGTTATAATCCTGTTTTACTCACAGGGTCTGGAAGCTCTGTAGGCATTATTTGCTTTTCCACTCAATAAGCTCAAGATTTCTGTGCTTTTTAAAATTATTATTATTATTATTATTATTATATTTTCTGACCACCCAACTTTTTTGGGGTCAGAAAATTCAGGATTCAGGTCTTATTTTGTCAAATGTTGATTGCTGTCTGTGTAGCTCTAACAATAAGAGCTTATAATTATTCGTGTGATTTTTGTTTTTCTTTTTTTTTTTTTTTTTTTTTTTTTTTTGAGATGAAGTCTCCATCTTGTTGACTGGGCTGGAATGCAATGGCACAATCTCGGCTCTCTGCAAACTCCACCTCCTGGGTTCAAGCGATTCTTTTGCCTCAGCCTCCCGAGTAGCTGGGATTACAGGCGCCCACCAACACACCTGGCTAATTTTTGTATTTTTAGTAGAGATGGGATTTCACCATGTTAGCCAAGCTGGTCTCAAACTCCTGACCAGTATCTGCTGGCCTCAGCCTCCCAAAGTGCTGGGCTTACAAGCCTGAGCCACTGAGTCCAGCTGCCAAGAGTTCACAATTATTGAGTGCTGGCTATGTTCCAAGCACGACTTCAGCACTTTATAATATTACTGCATGTGATGTTCACAATGAACTTATATGGGCACTACTGTGTTACCATTTTACACATGAAGAGATTGAAGCACAGAAAAATATGAGCTCTCAAACACTATGGCATTCTGTTACCCGTAGCAATCTTTGATCTTCCTTCTAATTGGCTTTTTATAGTTTTCTGTGGACTTAAAAATAAGGAAATGGGAGAAAGTTATGTGTCAAATATACACAAATGTACACTAAGTGAGGGATGAGGCCTGAGGAGGTTTTATATGAATGCCATGTACAAATTGCATGGCATGAATCCTTGGATCCATACTTAGATGAATGAAATATGAAATATTCAGAGCTAAATTCTGAATGGCTAAAGTCTTAAACAAAGATGGTCACCTGTATTTTATGAAAATTGATCCCCTTGAATTAACTTGAAAAACAATCTCTTAATATTATATTATTGATCAGAAATAGTGCTTAAAGACTTTTTTTTTAAATTAATCAAAAAGGATGACTAGCTTACTATGCCTGCAGGAAAAATTTTGTGTGTACAATGTTCTGTCCAGATGACACAATAAGGAAGGAAAACTGGTTTAATATGATTTTGCCAAGAAATAAAGACATAGAGCATCAAACTTAAAATTATCTCAAATTTACCTATTATGGTAATAATGCGAACACTCCATTCCTCATGTTGTTACCAGATAAATTGCCCAGCATGTTTTCAATGCTGGCTAGAGAAGTCTGTGTACTCATGTTTTCTGCTAATCAATAAAGCTAAATTACTATAAAATGTTTGAGAATATAATAGGTAACCACTGTAACTCCAGAAGAATGATTTGAGTGGGCAGTTTCATTAAGGTTCACATCCCCAGCTTACAAAGAATAACTATAATAAACTTCAGTATACCTGACATAGGAGTGGACTGTGACTTGTTATATTTTGTAGCCTCCAAAGGATAAAACTGACTCTTTTTACGTAAGTAGTTTTACCTAAATTGGATCACATCCAATGGGCTGAGATAGTTAAATTTTTTTAAATTAAAAAAGTAAAATATATTATTTTGTTTCTGCCTCTGCCTCCTCTTCATCTCCCCCTTTCCTCAAATATGACCTCACCCATTCACGACAATGCATGTTGATACTGAGTATACATTCTTTTTGTTTTTACTTTTTCCATGTTCATATAGACATATTTATGTGTATACATATGAGTATATGTATATACACACATACATACACAAATTCGTATATATGGGTATACACACAGATACAAATATCCTCACACAGATATAGATATACGTACATTTATGTCCTCATTTTTGCACAAAATTTTTTGCTTCTTGTTTTGTCCTGGGATTTGATTTTATTTCCCAGATTTTGCCACTAGTAACAGTGCTAGTACCCATCTTTGAATATCGGATTTGTTCTCCTGTTTTGCTACTTCTATTTCTTTAGGATAGATTTCTAGAATTAAGACTTCTTGGTCAAAGGGTTTTGTGTATTTTTTTTATTGTAATATATATTGCCAAATTGCTTTCCTTCCAAAAACTGAAAATTTTCACATTTGGACTTTTTCACCATTATTGTGAACAATGGGTATTAGAGCCTTAAAATATTTTCCAGTCTGATAAGCATTTGAGAATATTTCTTTATTAAAATAACTTGCATTTCTGTAACTAGTAGTAGGGTTAACCATTTTTTTTTGTACTTCATTGGCAATTTAGATTTTCTTTTCTGTGAACTAACTCTTCATAATATTTGACAATCTTTATATTGGTTTGTATGTTTATCTTGAGAATTCTTAAAATCATGCATGTATATTAATCCTTTGGTTCTTATCTATTTTGCAACCATTTTTCCAAATATATTATTTATCTATTGATTTTGATGTTCCAACTTTCAAATATTTTTTAAACATATTATCAACCATTTCTATATCCTGTTAGTAATTTCTGAATTTCTGGTCTTGTAAAAAAAATTCTTTAACTTTGAGATGTATATGTAGCTTCCCAGATATTTTTCTAAGATATTCATTTAATTTTTAATATTTAAATATGGAGCTATCTGGAAGATGATGTTTTAGCTGACAATATGAAACCAAGAGCACAATTTTACATATTTTTTTTTCATATGGCAGCCACTTTTACCACATTGTTTGTGCCTGTACCACCCCACTCAGTGGAAAATCTACCTTTGTCACATTTGAATTCTTGTGTATGCCTGAATCTATTTCTGGATTATATATTTCATTCCACTAATATATTTGCTTATTCCCTTGGACTACCACTGATTCGATTATAATGACATTGTGATATGTTTTGAATCTATAAAGAAAGAATTTTCTTATTCTTCATTTTTTAAAGCTTCTGGCTATTGATGACTTTGTTATTCTATATAAAATTCAAAATTATTTTATTCATTTATGAGAAAAGCTCTATTGATATTTCTATAGGACTTAGAGGAGCATTTTTATTACATAAATTCTTCAGGAAGGTAATTTTGACTTTAGGTTTAGTTTTCTTTTTATGCTTACTGGAAAAACTCATACAAACTGGCCTACAGGGAGATGCCTTTATTTGAAGTATAAAGTATAATATAAATCTCTGGAATAATTCTAGCAATGTGACATTTATTCCTCTGAGTACACATAGAAAACAGAAGGTTAAGTTTCCACAGAAAACAAAAAGGAAAACATTTCATTTTATTACTCCCCTTGGTATCTCAAGAGAATAATTCTTCATAATGTTTTGGGGTCAATAATGGAGCTATAGAGGCATAAAATGTCATATTTTCCTTATTTTCATAATTGCCATGTATAGGGTCTAACATCCTTTCGTGCTTGTGGTCTGGCATAGTTTACTGTAATGTATACTAATATACAATTAGGATGTATTTCAGCCTGAGACACCTAGCCAAATACCAGATAGGAAATCCTATCATTCAGTACATCTGATCTGAAAGCAAATAAGAGTACCTTCATTTTCTAATTTTCCTTAGGAGTACATATATTTCTTTATTTTTCAAACAGCCCATATATCTTGTGATACTTTGGGTCTTTAAAAAACAAAATTTAATTGCAATAAAGATTATCATTTTGCAATTTAATGGAAATAATACATATTTGACACTCTACAAAGTTAGATTCAAATCCAGACTCTACTGTATGACATTGGGCAAGTTTTGTAACCATTTTGAGTCTCAGATTTTTCATGTATAAGATATGCTGAATTTAGAAATCTTCTGCATGATTTCCAAGAATTTAACAGGACTAAAAGATCTAGTACTGTGCCTGGCAACCAAAAGATTCCAAATATTACTAATTTGTTAATAGTAGGAAATAAGGCTTTATTCATAACAATTCTACTATATATCTACTTATTTACTGTTATTAAAATTAGGCCTCATTTTTCCTAACAAAGTCATATAATTTTATTTTTCAAATCCATTCATTTTTTCACTCAATATAAATAGACTTAGCACTAATTTTGAGTTAATACCACCCTATGTACTTAGTATACAGAGGAAATTGGACAGGTGGGTTCCTTTCTCTGGTGGCGTTTATATTTTAAGGAAGAAAAAATATGTATGGTAAAAGAAATTATCAAAATAATTAAGATTTTTTAAAGTGTTGTAACAGAAATAAACAACACGTGACAAAGTAACTTAGTCATGTATAGCAGTTACAAGTTTGAAAGTTCCATCTGAATAGTTTAAAAGTGTTCATAACATATATGCTATTTTATTTCAAGAGTAAAAGAAATTATTTTTTTAATTGGGAAATTAAGATATTCCTTAAAGAAATGGATCACATAATTTGTAATTAGTACCTCAATCACTTAATGGATGCTTCAATTAACAAAACATTTTTGAGGACCTAGAATGTTATAATTACACAGTATACATAAGTCGGTCAGAGACATACATAGATTTGTAAAAGACAGTTCATGTCCTCAATATAAGTAACTGTAACAATGTGATTAAGACTATATAAGGGATTTGCATAAAGTAATACAGCCTCCCAGGGAAGAGTGTTTGAAAATGCACTCTGCAACAAATAAGTATCTACAAAAGTCTCAAACTTGTAAACTTTTAATAATAACTTTGCTTATAGTAAAATAGTAACACTTATGCCTCCCTTAATTACCAAACCACTGAATCCTTAAAGTAGGACTTACTAAAATTCAGCAGCATGTCTTCTCCTTTTTATTTGTCTTTAAATGTCTTTTCAAATGTCACTGATTTCTCCCTTTACACTAATGAAGTGAAGATATTGGCATGAAAGCAACTCTTAGGAAAGGCCCTGCCTTCAGAGAACTTTCCCTCTCATTTGGGGAGATGAGAAGAGAAAGTTGTCTTCATCAAAAGTCCATTAAGAATCTGCACTGGCTGACCCAGATTTGCTCCTGCTCACACATTCCTGTTTTACTCAGAAAATCACCGCTTTCTCACTTACCTAAACCAAATGTCATTCCTTGAGTTGTATTCTTTACTGCCACTGCCCACATCCTGTTGTCCACCAATGCCTCCTGTGTCCCCTCACATCTTCATTCTCACAGCAGCTGCCTTAGATTACATCCATAGCGCCTTTATCCAGGGTAACAGCAATGACTGCCTAATTATTCTCACACATGGTCTGTCCATACTTTCAGTCTACTAGAGCTAATTTTAAAATTGCAGAGCGTAATGCTATTACCCTACTCATTATCTCCATGGAAAAAAATAATCATCCAAACTCTTGTCCTGCCTTACGTCTGCTTGCACTGTCCCTTCTGCTCTATGATCCAGATACAAGCTACTTGCCATTATTGCAGAATATTCCAGACTATTTCACTTTTGCATAGAATGTTCTTGACTCCATTAGCCATCTGAGAAACTTAGACTTCATGATGGAGTTTAAACATCCCTTCCTCTGGGATGTCTTTCTCCCAATCTGAAGCAGAGCAGTGGCTGTTACCTCTGTCATCACATTGTTAGCACACTGAATTATCAGTATCAGCTCTAGACCAAAAGTTCCTCATGGCGTAAACTGTGCCATAGTCATCTGAGTATCTAGCACAGTTCTTCCTAGGAAAATTTCCTGACTCCTTTCTCAACTTTAAAGTCCATTTCAATATTAAAATAAACACACAGACAACTCATAATTTGGTTCTTATAGCAAATAATCAAGTGCGTGGTCACCAAGAAGAGGAGAAATGACTCTGAGCAGGTCTTATTCCTGACCATAGAGACTATAACTTTTGCTATCACTAGAAACAATGGACTTAGTCATTAAGCATTCTGAATTTGGGCCCGTGCCTGCAAATGTGAAGAAATAGACACTAGATAGTAATACACAGTAAGATTGTAATGGGCTTGTCTAATAAACTACAAATTCCCCAAATGTAGTTTCAATTGAAAATTATGCTTAAAGGGATCAACCTCCTTAACAATATAAGAAACCATTTTTGAATATTCAAGAATGATAGCATCATGATGGTTTACATATAAAGTCAGAGTTTATATTTTTCCATTCCCATTGAGATGAAAGATAGTCAAGACAATAAACAGACACATTTTTGCAAGGTCTTATATGAAAAAAATCAGTATCAGTCTAATATGTGTTATTACCAAGGAATTGCCTCACTGGTCCATATTCAAAGGAGAGGTAATCTATTATTTATGTTGTTTTCTTCACATTTGCCTCAGGGGAAATGGAAAAACGTGGAGGCTTAGATAAATATACATCTCACATCTATCATAAATACTGTAATAATAGGATTTTCTCAGGCAAACAAGTTAGGAAACTAACTTTTTGCAATAAAGCAAATACAATGATTAAGCACACCTTAATATGCTTATTATTTCTCAGAACTTGAATGTTCTTACCCAGGACAACCCAATAACATGAGCAATATACTTTCAAATGAGGAAAGGACAAAATGGTAAGCACTGAGCAATTTTCCCTATTTTATTTTTAGAAAATCTTATTCTTTCACTACATATTTCATCTTTAACATTAATTTCTTCCTGAACTTAAATTTTTTGCTATATCATGACTTTTTCTCTTCATCTCTCTTGTCTATCCAAAACATAATAATGCCTTATTTATACTATCATCTTGGACTTTTCTATTTTTTTGATAAAATAAGTTTCCTCTCCCCACAAAAAGAAAAAAAAACCACTAAATATTTTAGCAACTCTAATAAATCTACTTATGGTCTACTGACTGCTTCAGTTTAGAAAACTTATACATCAGTCTTTTCTCTTTCTAATAAAGTGGGGAGAGGATGAGAACAGTTACTATATCAAACTACTTTGATCATTAACTGCTATTTTTAAAATATCAAAACACATGCTGCCCCAAATACTGCCTGCTCCCCAAACACCCACTCCAATTGTAAACAAGGCCCTAATGTCCCACCCTTTACTTGGACCTACCTGAATTGCCCCCACCTGCTCCAAGCATCAAGCTCAGGGCTAACAGTAACAGTAGACACATCTAACTTAAGTTAAATGTTGCACTTCATTTTTATTTAAACATTTATTGTTATAAAATATATTGCCACCTCAATATGAATTACAAACAACATGTTTATAAGGATAAAAGTTGATTTAATTGGGCCAGAGTGAGGCTCTGGCCAGATTGATCAGGTAATTTTTTTAAATAATTTCAACTTTTATTTGAGATTTAAGGGTATATGTACAGATTTGTTTCATGGGTATATTGTGTGATGCTGAGGTTTGGTGTATGAATGATTCCATCACCCAGGTAGTGAGCACAGTATACAGTAAGTAGTTTTTGTGCCTTTGCCCTTCTCCCTTTCTCACCCCTCTAGCAGTCCCCAGTGTCTGTTATTCCCATTTTTATATCAGTGTGTATACAGTGTTTAGCTCCCACTTGCAAGTGAGAACATGCGGTATTTGGTTTTCTGTTCCTATGTTAATTTGCTTAGGATAATGGTCTCCAACTCCATCCATGTTGCTGCAAAGGACATTGATCAAAGACCAGGTGATTTTAATGAGGAATCAGATGGAAATGGACTGCCGTACAGGAGAGAGCTCTGTAGATGACCAAGTTATAGGTTGAAGTCCTTAATGTGAGTTATGTTTTGTGTCTCAAAATATCTGTATAATGTCATATCAAAGGCTCTTAGTAAACAAATGATATAATAAAAAGTTGAGGTTACATTTCATTACAGCATCATCAGCAAGAACTGTTCACATTAGTTACTATGAAAGAATGTTTAAAGAGGGACAAGAATTGGAGATTGAAATATATTTCACATTTAGATTTTTATTTGAATTGCATTTATTTTAATCTTATTTGACATATCCTGTTACTACATTTCTTTCTTGCTCTATTTTAAATATTAATAACATTAAGGGTCTTTCCTTTGACAAATAATTTATGATAAGTAATAATTAATTGCTGAAATGAAGCTTGTTGCAGAAAAAACTACGTTTTGGTTTTCTGAAATATATGCATTTTAATATCACGTATCAGGAGTACAGATAAAATTTAAATATTCTCAAAATGTTGCCATTGAGAATTTTCAGTTTTAACTTTAGCATTGTTTTTCTACAATGTGTCTTTCTAATATAGGTCTCTCTTTAAGATAAAATCAGAATCATTATTTTCTCACACTTATCTCTTTGAATGATAAAACTTAATAGACAAACATGGATTACCTACCTATCCAAGGAAGTTTCTGATTTCTTAAAATTTGAAATATAGTATTTATTAAAAATGTGAGTTGACAAAAAGTGAATCAGTCCAGCTCACAATGAGTTATTTACAGTTCACTGTTTCAATCAGAGCTATGTTAGTGAAAATTACTGTGTAGTTCTGAAGTTTAAAAATGAGTTAATAAAGTAAATATAATTCTGAGGTTTGAGATACTTGAGCTGATTCACATTAGATGCAATGTTCTATGTATTATTATGTTAGAGTTACAACTTGATTAACTTAGAATGATTTGTTTAAACAATTTACCACTTCAATATTGAGATGGAAAGCAAAACACAAAGCTTCATCTCCTTGCTTTCTTGTTCCTTAGTACAGGGCATGTGAATTTACATATTCATGTCAAGTGTGTATTTATTCATGAACTTTTTCAGCAAAATTAACACCAATTACTTATCAGAAACTTTGCAAGGCCCTGGAAAAATGAAGACAAAAAGGCAATGGGGGGGGGAAGAAGAGCAAATTTAAAATGTATTATCATTACATACTTTGCATCCTAGAACTTCAGTGGACATAGTGGGTAGGTAACACATGCCTTTTCAGTCAAGAACAACTGGCACAATGATGGCCAAATTATTTGTCTTCATTAATTCCTTTGACTAAATAGCAAAGTAAAAGCCCAGATTTACACATACTTTCCAACTATTTCTGCATCTTCAATTAACCACTAAATTCTGGTTTAAAAAAAAAAGAAATAAAGATTACAACTTTTGTTTATGACAAGAGTCTAGACTAAATAACCTGGTGCCCTCAAACAAGGAAACATCTAGAAACCCTAGAAAGGAATAAAATAATTCCTTTTAAAGTCTCAATTAAAAAAATAAAAGAAATTCCAAGTGGCTGATATCAAGGGGAACTGTCCATTTTAGAGTGAGGAGAACAAACTTATTCTAGGAATATCCTAGTAAGAGATATTCAGCAATAAAAAGATCTCAGCAATAAAGGATTTAGAAATGGAATGAACACTTAATTCTAAGTAATATAAGAAATTGGAGCAAAACTGCCACAAAAAAAGATTTTTAAAACTGTGAGTTATGCCCTCAAGGAAAAGTAATAATAATAATTAATTAATGAGAAATCTATTCAAACGGGGAGATTAGAAGGGAGATTTTTTCTCTCAAGTCCCCAGGGTCTAATAAAAAAGACTTTGAGAATTTGTAAGCATAGGCTAGTCATCATTCAGGTTTAAAAAAATTTACAAATGGCTGGGCGCAGTGGCTCACACCTGTAATCCCAGCACCTTGGGAGGCCGAGGCAGGGAGATCACATGGTCAGGAGTTCAAGACCAGACTGGCCAACACGGTGAAACCTAATCTCTACTAAAAAATATAAAAATTAGCTGGCATGGTGGCCCCTGCCTATAAATCCCAGCTACTTGGGAGGCTGAGTTGCTTGAACTGGACCAGGGAGGCGGAAGTTGCAAAGAGCTGAGATTGCGCCACTGCATTCCAGCCCGGGCTACAGAGCCAGACTCCATCTCAAAAAAAAAAAAAAAAATTGACAAATGTATGGAGAAAGCAACACAAGCTTTGACTGATAAAACAATAATAAGCTCTAATTCAAGGATTAAGAAAAAAGTAGATAAGATTTTGGAAAACAATAACATGGAGAAGAGCCAAGATGGCTGTCCCCACTTTAATTTGCATAGGATAATGGCCTCCAGCTGCATCCATGTTGCAGCAGTGGACATGATTTTCTTTTCTTTTGGCTGTGTAGTATTCCAGGGTGTGTGTGTGTGTGTGTGTGTGTGTCAGTCCATCACTGATGGGGATCTAAGTTGATTTCATGTCTTTGCTATTATGAATTGTGCTGCAATGAACAAACACATATATGTGTCTTTATGGTACAATGATTTAGATTTCTTTGGGTGTATATCCAATAATAGGATTGCTCTATTGAATGGTAGTTATATTTTAAGTTCTTTGAGAAATCTCAAAAGTGCTTTCCACAGTGGCTGAACTAATTTATATTCCCATCAGCAATGTGTAAGTGTTTGCTTTTCTTCACAACCTGGCCAACATGTTATTTTTTGACTTTTTAGTGACAGCCATCCTGACTAATATGAGATGGTATCTCATTATGGTTTAGATTTGAATTTCTCTAATTATTATTTATGTTGAGTATTTTTCATATGCTTATTGGCTGCATTTAAGTCTTCTTTTAAGAAGCGTCTGTTCATGTCCTTTGCCCATTTTTTAATGGGGTTTTGGTTTTTGCTTGTTAGTTTAAGTTCATTATAGATTCTGGATACTAGTCCTCTCTTGAATGCATAGTTTGCAATTATTTTCTCCCATTCTCTAGGCTGTCAGTGTAATCTCTTGATAGTTTCTTTTGTTGTACAAAACCCCTTTGGTTTAATTTTGTCTCATTTGTCTATTTTCACTTTGTTGCAATTGCTTTTGAAGACAGTTTTATCTAATCTGTACCAATGTCTATGTCCAGAAAAGTAGTTCCTAGGTTTAGGTTTTCTTCTAAAGTTTTTACAGTTTTAGCTCTTACATTGAAGTCTTTAATCCATTTTGAGTGGATTTTTTAATATGGTAAAAGGAAGGGGTCCAGTTACAATCTTCTACATATGGCTAGCCAGCTAGCCATCTATCCCAGCACCATTTATTGACTATTGAGTCCTTTCTCCATTGCTTGTTTTTGTGAACTTTGTCAAAGATTAGGTGGTTGTAAGAATAAAACAGCAACTAGAAAAGACCATGGACCCAGCAGATTTATAACTGAATTCTATCAGATGTACAAAGAAGAACTGATACCAATCCTACTGAAACAATTCCAAAAAATCAAAACAGCCTTCCTTAGCTAATTCTATGAGGCCAGCATTATTCTGATACCAAAAACTGGAAGAAACACAATCAACAAAAAAACTTTAGGTCAAATCCCTGATAAACATTGATGTGAAAATCCTCAATAAAATACTAGCACACTGAATCCAGCAGCAGATCAAAAAGCTAATCCATCTCAATCAACTAGGCTTTATTCCTGGGATGCAAAGTCATTAAGCATATGTAAATTAATAAACTGGTTCATCACATAAACAGAACTAAAATAAAAATTACATGATCATCTCAATAGAGTCAGAAATAACTTTACATAAAATTCAACATCCCTTCATATTAAAAACCCTCAACAAACCAGGCATTGAAGAAATATACCTCAAAAAATTATTAGAGCCACCTATGACAAACCCATGGCCAACATCATATTGACTGGGCAAAAGCTATAAGAATTCCCCTTGAGAACCAGAAAAAGACAAGCATGCTCACTCTTACCACTCCTGTTCAACATAATACTGTAAGTCCTAGCCAGAGCAACCAGGCAAGAGAAAGAAATAAAAGGCATACAAATAGGAAGAAAGGAGAGGCAGAGCAAAATGGGAGAAATAAAAGACTCTACTGATTGTCCCTTATGCTATTCCCACAAGGACATCAACTTAACAAGCCCACACAGAAAAACAACTTCATAATAACCAAAAATCAAGACCACACTAATAGTACCTGTTTTTAACTATATCACTGAAAGAGGCACTGAAGAGATAGAAAAACAGTCTTGAGTCTCTGATATCAACCCTCCCACAACTCAGGCAGCAGCTTCCTGGTGCAGAGAGCATCTCTGAGCACTCAGGGGAGGGAGAGCATGGCAATTGTGAGGCACTGAACTCAGTGCTCTCCTGTTAGAACAGAGAAGAAAACTAGACCAAACTCAGGTGACACTTGACCATGGATGGAGCATTGAAAGCAACCCTAGCCAGAAGGGAATTACTGATCCTAGTAGTCTAAACTTGAGTCCCCCACAAACCTCACTATGCTGTGTGTCTCCAAGTAAACTTGAAAGGCAGTGTTGGCCTAAAGAGTCTGCAACTCTTAGAAAAGTGCTAGAGCTAAACTAGACCCAGAGACAGTGGACTGGGGGACATGTGAGCCGCTGACACAGCTGGGGCAGCTAAGGGAATGCAGGCATCACCCCTCCCCTAACCCCAGGCAGCACAGCTCAAGGCTCTGAAAGAGACGCCTTCTTCCCACTTGAGGAAAGGAGACGGAAGAGTAGGGAGGACTTTGTCTTGCATCTTGGATACTAGTTCAGCCACAGCAGGGTAGGGCACGTGTCAGAGTTGTGAGGCCCTGTTCCAGGCCCTACCTCCAGATGACATTCCTAGACATACTCTGAGACAGAAGGAAACCTTCTCCCTTGAGGGAGAAGGTTTTAGAAGAGCCCAGTTTTAGAAACATTTATTACCTGTTAACTGAAGAGCCCTTAGGCCTTAAATAACCAGCAATGATACCCAGTACTACACAGAGGGCTTTGGGTGAGCCTCAGAGAATTGCTGGCTTCAGGTATCAGCAAGACCACAGAAGGGTGGAGTACCAAGCAGCCTCTTTGTATGTCCAGTTCTAGAACTTGATTTTCATATGGCATGTCTGAACTTATCTTGGGCCTGAGAGGAGCCCACTTCCCTGAAGGGTAAGACCCAGGTCTGGCACCATTCACCAAAAACTTAAGAGTCCTTGGGCCTTAAGAGAACATTGGTAGTAGTCTGGAAGTACTCCTCATAGCCTCGGGTGATGGTGGCTATAGGGTGAGACTCCTCTGCCTTTGGAAAGATGAGAGATAAGTGGGAAAGACTGCATATTATGGTTTGAGTGTCAGTTTAGCTGCAGTACAGTAAAACACGAGGTAGAATTCTAAGGTTTTTTACTCTAGTCCCTGACTCTCTGATGCACCTCTGACGACCCATCCAGGGCCTAGGGGACCTTGCTTCCATGAAGGGTAGGACAGAGGCCTGGCTGGCTTTGCCACCTGGTGATTGTAGAGCCCAAGGCCTTGAGCAAATCTAAGTAGAGGCCAGGGAGTGTTAGAACAGGTTTTGGGCAAACCCCAGTGCTATGGAGCTTCAGGCCTCATGCAGTGCAGTCATAATAGTGGTGGCCACAGGGATGCTTGTGTCAGTCCACTCCCAACTTTAGATGGCTCAGAGAAGAAAAACTCTGTTTGAGGAAATGTCAGGGAAGAGAACAAGAGCCTCTGTCTGGTAATCCAGAGAATTCTTCCAGATTGTTTCTAAGACTATCAAGGCAGTACATCTATGAGTCTGAAAGAACAGCATTATTGAGTTTAGGGTGTCCCCTAAAGGAGATACAGCTTATATCACAGCATCCACGTCTTTTCAAATATTTGGAAAGCCTTCACAAGAAGGATGGGTACAAACAAGCCCAGACTATGAGGACTAGAATAAACACCTAACTCTTTAATGCCAAGAAACTCACAAATATTCACAAGCATTAAGACCATCTAGGAAAACAAGACCTCATCAAGTGAACTAAATATGGCACTAGGGACCAACTAGGAGAAACAGAGCTATGTGATCCTTCACACAGGGAATTCAAAACAGCTGTGTTGAGGAAACTCAAATTCAAGAGAACACAGAGAGAGGAATTCAGAATTCTCTCAGATAAATTTAACAAATAAATTGAAAAAAATAAAAAGAATAAAGAGAAATTCTGGAGCTTAAAAATGCAACTGGCATGCTAAAGAATGCATCAGAATCCTTTAATAGCAGAACTGATCAAGCAGAAGAAAGACTTAGTGAGCTTGATCAAGGGCTGTTTGAAAATACACAGAGGAGACAAAAGAAAAAATAATTTAAAAACAACATAGCATGAATGTTTTGATCTACAGGATCTAGAAAATAACCTGTAAAGGAAAAATCTAAAAGTTACTGACCTTAAAGAGAAGGGAGAGAAAGAGATACGGATAAGAAGCTCATTCAAAGGCATAATAACAGAGAACTTCTCAATCCTAGAAAAAGATACCAATATCTAAGTACAAGAAGGTTATAGAACACTTAGTAGCTATAACCCAAAGAAGACTACCTCAAGGCATTTAATAATCAAACTCCCAAAGGTCAAGGATAAAGAAAGGATCCTAAAAGCACCAAGAGTAAAGAAACATACAACATACAATGGAGTGCTAATATGTCTGCCAGCAGACTCTTCACTAGAAAGTCTACAGGCCAGGAGAGGGTAGAAAGACATATTTAAAATGCTGAAGGAAAATAACTGTTACCCTAGAAGAGTATATCCAGTAAAAATATCCCACAAACATGAAGAAGAAACAGACTTTCCCAGACAAACAAATACTGGGGAATTTCATCAA
Source organism: Cebus imitator (assembly GCF_001604975.1). Lineage (NCBI taxonomy): Eukaryota > Metazoa > Chordata > Mammalia > Primates > Cebidae > Cebus > Cebus imitator. The sequence goes on from NW_016107345.1 coordinate 8,823,733, forward strand.
CACAAGACCTGTCCTACAAGAATTGTTAAAGAGAGTGCTTCAATCAGAAAGAAAAGGACATTAATGAGCAATAAATAATCATCTAAAGGCACAAAACTCACTGATAATAGTAAGTTTAAAGAAAAACACAAAATATTACTGCAACTGTGGTATGTAAACTACTTTCATCCTGAATAAAAAGAGTAAATGATGAACTAATCAAAAATAATAAATACAACTTTTCAAGATATAGTCAGCACAATAGGATATAAATGGAAACAACAGCGAGTTAAAAAGCAGGGATGCAAAGTTAAGGAGTAGATTTTTTATTTATTTTTGGCTTAATTGTTTGTGCAAATAGTGTTAATTTGTTATCAGTTTAAAATAATAGATTATAAGATAGCATTTGCAAGCCTCATGGTAACATCAAAATCATATAATAGATGCAAAAGAAAAGAAAAAGCAAGAAACTAAATCATATCACCAGAGAAAATCACCTTCAAAGGAGGAAAACAGGAAGGAAAGCAGGGAAGAAGAGAAGACCATAAAAACAATGAGAAAACAAATAACAAAATGGTAGGGGTAAGTCCTAACTTATCAATAATAACATTAAATGTAAATGGACTAAACTCTCTAGTCAAAAGACATAGACTCATCAATCTATTACCTACAAGAAACAAAGTTCACCTATAAAGACACACATAGACTGAAAATCAAAGGATGGCAAGAGATATTTCATGCCAATGGAAACCAGAAAAGAACAGGAGTCACTATATGTATATCAGACAAAATAGATTTCAAGACCAAAGAAAGTAGTTCATTGTGGCACTGTTTACAACAGCAAAGACATAGAACCAACCCAAATGCCACTCGATGATAGACTGGGCAAGGAAAGTGTGGCACATAAACACCACGGAATACTATGCAGCCATAAAAAACAATGAGTTCATGGTTTTTGTAGGAACATGGATGAATCCTGAACCATCATTCTCAGCAATCTGACACAAGAACAGAAAATCAAACACTGCATGTTCTCACTCAGAGGGGGTGTTGAACAATGAGAACACATGGACACAGAGAGGGGAGCATCACATACTGGGGTCTGTTGGGGGGGTTAGGGGAGGGACAACTGGGGGTGGGGATGTTGGAGAGGGATAACATGGGGAGAAATGCCAGATAGAGGTGATGGGGGGAATGGAGGCAGCAAACCATATAGCCATGTATGTCCCTATGCAACAATCCTGCATGACGGCACATGTACCCCAGAACCTAAAGTACAATTAAAAAAAAAAAGTAGCTGTATAATGAGTCAACTCATCAAGAGGACATAAAAATTTTAAATATATAAGCATTCAACACTGGAGCACATGGATACATAAAATAAATATTATCAGAGCAAAAGAGAGAACAAGGCCCCAATACAGCAATAGCTGGAGATTTTAGCACCCCACTTTTAGCACTGGAAAGATCTTCCAGACAAAGAATCATCAAATTTAACCTGTGCTACAGGCCAAATGTACCCAATATGTATTTACAGAACATTTTATGTAATGGCTAAGGAATACACATTTTTCTCAGCACATGAATAATTATTAAGGATAATCAATATTTCAGGTCACAAAACAAATCTTAAAGCATTCAAAAAAACTGAAATCATATAAGGCATCTTCTCTGATCATAGGGGAATAAAACTAGAAATTAATAATGAGGACTTTTTGAAACTATAGAAGTAGATGAGAATTAAACAACATGCTCCTGAACGACCAGTGGGTCAATGAAGAAATTAAGAAGTAAATTTAAAAATTTCTTGAAACAAATGATAATGGAAAGACAGCATACCAAAATCTATGGGATACAGCAAAACAGCACTCAGAAGGAAATTTATAGCTACAACTGCTTACATAAAGAAGAGGAAAACCTTAGAAGAAACACTATAACAGTGCATCTCAAAAAAACTAGAGAAGCAAGAGCAAACCAAACCCAAAATTAGTAGAAGAAAAGAAATAATAAAGATCAGAAAAAATAAATAAAATTGAAATTAAAAATGCAAATGATCAATGAAACAAAAAGTTTGTTTTCTAAAATGTTAAACAAAATTGACAAATCTTTATCCATACTAAATAAGAAAAAAGAGAGAGAAGATATAACATAAAATTGGAAGTAAAGAAGACATTACACCTGATACCACAGAAATTCAAATGATCATTAGTGGCTACTATGAGCAACTATATGTCAATAAATTGAAAAACCTAGAAAACATAGACGAATTCCTAGACACATGCAACCAACCAAGATTGAATAGAAGAAATCCAAAACTTGGATGAATAACAAGTAACAAGATCAAAGCTGTAATAAAAAGTTTCCCAGTAAAGCAAAACCCAGGACCTGATGGCTTCACTGCTGAATTCTACCAAACATTTAAAGAAGAAGTAACACCAGTTCTACTAAAGCTATTCTGAAAAACAGAGGAGAAGGAAATATTTTCAAACTCTTACTGAGTTTGGTATTATCCTGACAAAAACCAAAGACACATCAAAAAAAGAAAAGTACAGACAAATATTTTTGATTAATAGTGATGCAAAAATTCTCAACAAAATACTAGCAAAACGAATTCAACAATACATTAGAAAGATCATTTATCATGACCAAAAGGGATTTATCCCTGAGATACAAGGATGGTTCAACAAGTGCAAATCAATTAAGGTGATATATCATATCAACAGAATGAAGAATGGAAAGCATATGATTATTTCAATTGATGCTGAAAAAGCATTTGATGAAATTCAAGATTCCTTTATAATAAAAACCCTCAAAAACTTGGGAACAGAAGGTACATACATAAAGATAATGAAAGCCACATATGATAGACCCATAGCTAGTATCATACTGAATGGAGAAAAATTGAAAGCCTTCCCTCTAAAATCTGGAACATGGTAAGGATGCTATCACCACTGTCATTCAACCTAGTACTGGAAGTCCTAGTTAGAATGATTGGATGAGAGACTGGTTTAAAGGGCATCAAAATTGAAAAGGAAGAAGTCAAATTATTCTTGTTTGAAGATATGATTTTATATTTTGAAAAATCTAAAGAGTCCACAAGAAAACTATTGGAACTAATATACAGATTCAGTGAAAAAGGTGTATAATGCAAAATCTACGTGCAAAAATGAGTTTCATTTCTATATGCCAACAATGAACAATGTGAAAGAGAAATTTTAAAAGTAATACCATTTTCAATAGACATTTAACCAAATAAGTGAAAATCTTTATAATGAAAACTATTCAACACTGATGAAAGCAATTGAAGAGGACACCAAAAACTATTAAATATTCATGGATTGGAATAATCAACATGGTTAAAAATGACTGTACTATCCAAAGGAATCTATAGATTCAATACAATGTCTACCAAAATACCAATGGTATTACTCACAGAAATAAAAAACAATCCTAAAATTCATATGGAATCACAAAAGATGTAGAATAGCCAAGGCTCTCCAGAGCAAAAATATCAAAACTAGGGGAATAGAATAACATTACCTGCCTTCAAGTTATACTACAGAGCTGCAGTAACTACAACAGCATGATACTGGCATAATAACAGACACATAGATTAATGGAACAGAATAGAGAACCTAGAAACAAATCCACACACCTAGAGTGAACTCATTTTTGACCGAAGTGCCAAGAACTTACAGTGGGGAAAAGACAGTCTCTCCAAAAAATTGGTCCTGGAAAAACTGGACATACATGTGCAGAACAATGAAATGAGACCCCATTTCTTACCATATACAAAAGCAAATAAAAATTAATTAAAGAATTAAATCTAAGACCTCAAACTATGAAATTACAACAGTAAAACATTGGGGAAACTCTCCAGGACATCAGTCTGGACAAGAATTTATTGAACAATATCCTGCAAGCACAGGCAACGAAAGCAAAAATGGACAAATGGGGTTACATGAAGGTTAAAAGTGTCTGCACAGCAAACAATCTAATCATCATAGCGAAGAGACAACCCACAGAATGGAGAAAATACTTGCAAATTACCTATATAACAAGGGAGTAATAGTCAGAATATATGAAGGGTTCAAAAACTTTATAGAAAAAATATCTAATAATTCAATTAAAAATGGGCAAAAGATTCAAATAGACATTTCTCAAAAGAAGTCATACAAATGGCAAACTGTCATATAAAAAGGTGCTCAAGATCATTGCTTATCAGAGAAATGCAAGTTAAAACTACAATATCACCCCAATTTAAATGGCTTATATCCAAAAGACAGGCATTAACGAATGCTGGTGAGGATGTGAAGAAAAGGAAACACTTGGACACTGTTGGTGGGAATGTAAATTAGAACAATCACTATGGAGAACAGTTTGGCAGTTCCTCAGAAAGTAAAAATTGAACTGCCATATGATCCAGCAATCTCACTGCTGGAAATATACCCAAAAGAAAGGAAATCATTATATAAAAGAGATATGTGCACCCCTATGTTTGTTGCAGCACTGTTCAAAATAGCTGATTTGCGCCAGATGTGGTAGCTCACGCCTGTAATCCCAGCACTTTGGGAGGCCAGGCAGGTGGGTCACAAAGTCAGGTGCTCAGCAGCAGCCTGGCCAACATGGTGAAACCCATCTCTACCGAAGATACAAAAAATTAGCCAGGCATGGTGGTATGTGCCTATAATCCCAGCTACTGGGGAGAGTGAGGCAGGAGAATTGCTTGAACCTGGGAGGCGGAAGTTGCAGTGAGCCAGGATTGCACCATTGCACTTCAGCCTGGGTGACAAGGTGAGAATCCATCTCAGAAAAAAAATAGCTACTTTGAAAGCAAGCTAAGTGTTCATCAACAAATGAACAGATTAAAAAAAAATTTGGTACATATACACAAGGGAGTACTATTCAGCCATATAAAAAGAATGAAATCCCGTCATTTGCAACACCATGGGTGAAACTAGGAATCATATAAGCCAGGCACAGAAGAATAAACACATTGAATGTTCTCACCTATTTTGGGGATCTAAAAATGAAAGCAATTGAACTCATGGACATAGACAGTCAAAGAATAGTTACCAGAGGCTGGGAAGGTTAGCTGGGTTTAGTTGGGGGCTGTGAGGGAGTGGGTTGGTTAATAAGTACAAAAATTAGAAAGAATGAATAAGACCTAATATTTGATAGCACAAAGGGTTCCTTTAGTGAACAATAACTTAAGCATACATTTTAAAATAAAGTGTATAATTGGATTGCTTGTAACTCAAAGGATAAATGCTTGGAAGAGATGGATTCTCCCTTCTCCATGATGTGCTTAGTTTACATTGCATGCCTATATCAAGACATCTCATGTATTCCAGAAATATATGCACCTACTATGTGCCCACATAATTTTTTAAAAAACAAACAAATAGGAAAACAAAAAGTGAAACTATCTCTCTTTGCAGACAACATGATTCTATATCTATAATATCACGTAGTCTTTGCCCTGAGGCTCCTGGAACTAATAAACAATTTCAGTAAAGTTTCAGGACACAAAAATCAATGTACAAAAATTATAGTATTTCTATGCACTAATAATGGCTAAGCTGACAACCAGATGAAGAACACAATCCCATTCACAATGCCCACAAAAGAAACAAAATACCTAAGAATACAGCTAACCAGGGAGATCAAAGATCCCTTCAATAAGAATTACAAAACACTGCTGAATGAAATCAGAGATGACAAATAAATGGAAAAGCATTCCATGGTGATTGATGGGAAGAATCAGTGATGCATGTTAAAATGGCCATACTGACCAGAGTAATTTAAAGATTCAATGCTATTTTTAGCAAACTGCCAATGTCATTTTTAACAGAATCAGAAAAAAAAGTTATTCTAAAATTCACATGAAATTTTTAAAAAAACCTAAATAGCCAAAGCAATCCTAAGCAAGAGGAATAAAGCTGAAGGTATCATACTGCTCAACTTCAAACTATACTACCAGGCTACAGTAAGCAAAACAGCATGGTACTGGTGCAAAAACAGACACACAGACTAAAAGAACAAGTTAGAAAACCGAGAAATAAAATCACACACCTGTAAATTGATTTTTCCCAAAGTTAATTATCTGTGAATTCTCAATCTTAAGTTCATAAAATTGAGTTAATACAGGTTGACATTCATTTTTTAAAAAATTTTTATCTTCATGTTAGTTTTTCCAGAAGTTTTGTAACAATAACTGTACAACTCTTTTCCCTTTTTTTATTTCTATTCAGTGCATGGGTTAAAGAAAATGGCAATGAATTATTTTAGCATAACTATATACACAGGGGTGGGAAAATAAACATTTCTCATGATTGAACTAGAATTCACAGTCCAAATAAGCAGTCATGTACAAAGTTCATTGAGAGTTGTTTGCCAGTGACCTTCTGAAAGGTCAATGCTTCAGCAGAGTAACTATCATCTAATATTTGTTGATATTGAACAATGTGCACTGAGGATATAAAAACCTACTTGTTAATATTTATGTAGAGCTTATCAAAAAATTATCTTGGTGCTTAACACCTAAGTGGGTTTAGGTACTAAAAAAGTAAAAAATACAAAATCAAAAAGAAAGAAATGATATTAAAAACATATCACTATTTAATGTAAACTTGTAGTAAAATCTGCAGTTACACTAAGCCATTCAGAATATTGCTGATCAATGACTAATCACCATTTTAGAATAATATGTAATATAGAGTTAAGTACAAAGAGAATGACATAATATAATGCCAGACAGCTATTAACAGATTTAGTTTCTTGTTTAAATTTCATATTAAAAAATAGTAAGATATTGGTGATAAGGTGAAAGCAAGACCACTAAACAAAGGTCTTATTAAGATGAACAATAGAATGAATAAAAATTTTAATAACTAATTAGATTATCATCTAAAGCAAGAAAGAGTGAAAAATGTTAATGAAAAGTATGAAATATACATACAATATTTGTACTAGCATTTTTGTTTTGAATTAGCAGGAAACAATTAGCACCATCATCTAGATTATTGCTATAGCCTCCTATCTCATCTTCCCACTTTAATAGCCACTAGTTTTTCTAACTGTTGTTAAGTCTTTTAAATCTAAGAGATCACATCACTTCTCCCCTTAAAAATGTCCGGCCGAGGTAAAAGGCAAAGTCATCCACACCCCTTAGGATCCAGCTTCTGGCCCTTCTGTGACCCAGTCTTTATTACTTCACTGCTTCCTCCTCTGTCTCAGCCACGTTGGCCATAGCCAGACCTCAAACACTGCACCACATTCCTCCCTGGGGCCTGTGCACTTGCTATCCCTTTATTTAAAAACACTTTTGGCAAATCAGTAGAAAATTTAAAACACCTTTTTTTTTCCTTCTTTTATTTACTGTACTTTAGGTTCTGGGGTGCATGTGCAGATCATGCAGGATAGTTGCACAGGTACATCCATGGCCATGCGGTTTGCTCCCTCCATCCCCCCATCATCTATACCTGGCATTTCTCCCCACATTATCCCTCCCCACCCTCCCCACCCCACACTGTCCTTCCCCTAGCCCCCCACAACTGACCCCAGTATGTGATGCTTCCCTCCCTGTGTCCATGTGTTCTCAATGTTCAACACCTGCCTATGAGCGAGAACATGTAGTGTTTGATTTTCTGTTCTTGAAAACACCTTTATTTAATATTTAGGAGGCAGCTGGTACATAATCAAGGCCAAATCTGTTCCTGAAGAAAAAGAGATAGGCATTTATAAAATTTAGAGTTCTATCATTAAGATGCTTATACACTATTGGGTAAAATATAAAAATTAACATATAAATTAAGGTTTGTGATAATTGCCCCAACAGAAGCATATACAGTGCTATACGGCATTATTATAAGTAACCCTGCCTTAGGGTAAGTGAAGAATGAATAAGGGGGTTAGGAGACAGCCTTAGAACAGAGAGGATAAACAGACATTTGCTCTGCAAAGGAGAGGAAAAAAAGAGTATTCCTGGCCAACATCTTAGGTTGATCCAAGCATGAAAGCAAGAGCATAGCATAAGCGGGTCAAGCAGAAAGTTCTATATGGGGAAACTGTTGAGTGGGTATGAGAGAGTGGTAAGAGAGAACATCAGGTTATAAAGGAGATTGTACTTTCTCCTGTAACACTGAAAAGCTATTGAAATGAAAGTACTAGAAACCACTCTTCAAGGAGCAGAGGATTTGTGTAGGCATGATACAAGAAAGAACCTGAAAACTCTTTGCAAATTTTGGAAGATTCTAGGTAAAACATTGATGCGAATGTCATAAAGAAGCCCAGGTTTGCCATCAACAGTTCCTTCGCTTTTGCCCAGAGTTGGCTGCAAGGCAAGTTGTAGAAACAAAACAACCTCCAGAGTGTGTTATGTCTCCTCTTGGGAATCACAGAAGGAAGCAACGGAAGTACAGACAGAATTACAAGCCAATTATGATAATATAGGCCAAAGTAAACTATTTAACCCAGTGGGCTTGGGGGCCCTGAAGAAAACTTAACTTTTGTAAACGCTCCAAAAAAAAATGACTGATTTTTACCTTAAGCATTAAGGTTTGCTTTTCTCCTGTCTCACATACACACTGGCAACCAGTATGGAAACTAAACTCTTTTAGAAAAAAAATCCTATAAATTAGATGGACAAATAAAGTTACATAATCCAACAATTAAGGTACATTTCATTCTGATTTAAAACCCATTTTAAGTCAACTGCTCAAAATTGTTGAATTATTTTTAGTGTCATTCATTAAGATATGCTATTATTCTTACAGAGCTCTCTGAATCGGCAGGGGGAAAGGCAGTAATAAAATAGCAGATGATAATAAATCTCTATTGGTTTGATACTATTTCCAGAATAGAATCCTTATTTCTAGAATACAATTATTTTTTCTTTTTCTTGGTGCTTCTAGAAAACAAAAGTAAAGGATCATAATAATGGCCAATTTCATATTATCAAATTTCTTAACATTCTTTTATTAACATCAATTTGTTTAATTATCACAGAAAAATCGTATGAAGTGAGTTTTATCAGGTCTGTTTTGCAGATGAGGAAACTTTGATTTAGAGGTCTTCAATCTTGCATTTGAAAGATAATTTTCTGATGACTAAAGTTATTTTACTATAAAGTAAAAAAAAAAATACATTTCTCCATTGTACTATGTGATTGAGATCCATCATTAGCTCAGATTGAGTTATCGATGTTTAAATGACTTTCTCAGGCACAAAACTGGTAGAAAGCAGCATCTAGATGCAAATTCACGTCTTTTGAATCTAAGCCTGCAATTTTTCTCTTGTATCATGTCCCAGGGATAGGCAAATTAACTACTAATGCAAGCCAACCCCATTGTCAATAATTGATGGTACTTATTATTGATACTTTACCCATTCATATTGTATAGAATATGTGTTTATATATGATTATTTTAAAAACTGGTTTTTAAAAATCTCATTAATTCACGTGGCTTAAATTAAATCATCTGGTATCTAGATGCTAGCAAGGACTGAGCTTTACCTTTTGTATTTTTCCTTTACCAGGAAAAATACTTTTTCTTCAAGCTGTTAAAATATAGAAGGTAAATTAAGTTAAAATCTTCTATCTTGTGGTCCAAATAGTTCTATGTTCTCAGAAATCTAAGAAATGTCTGCTCTCTACTCTAGTCAAGGCAATGTTGTCCAGGAAGTCTTTACTAATTCCTTCGATCTGACTTCTCTCAGAATTCCTATAGCACAAAGCAGAGTTACAAACCATTTTGTATTTTTAGTTGTGTCTTATAAATAAATTGCCAAACAGAATTAAGCTCTTGGAGGAGACAAAAGTGATTTGTTTGTTTTCTCCAGAATTCTCCATGTCCCCTAAACAATTAACTGAACATGCAGTTGTTATTTATGACGTGTTTGTTGAGTTCTCCACAAATGCAAGCTCTCAGCAGATGCAGGAGAGGTCAGTTGATCAATGATACAGGTTATAAGTTACCCATTTAGTTAAAAAAAAAAAAAGTCATAGAGAATTTGTACAGCTTTCAAACTCCAGAAGTTATTTTGTTTTATTGTAAAGTAATAAAACCACATTTCCTTATCATAATGTGTGATTCAGACTTATTACCAATTCAGATTGGCCTTGAAACTAATTAGTAGATTTTATTATGTTTTCATTTTTTTCTAACATATTTACAGCCAAAGTGTAAAGAGAGTTCTGTTTGATATTTTTTAAGATTCATTTAAACTATTCTCTGCACATCACTGCACTCAACATCTCGTAATTCTTATAACTATTACGGTGGATACAATTGGCTTATTTTATGAAGAATTGAAAATAGAGAGTTATCCTGTTGAAATAAAGACTTGAAACTCTGGAAAGTGTTCTGTCATTGCTTCCCATTTCACTTGATATCTTTACATTGTGGTGATTAGGTTGTTTGAAAACTTCCAAATCAGCATAAAGAAATCAGAACACTGTATTCTGTCAGAAACACTTATAATGTCTCTTTGATTTAAATTGGACACCATAAGGGCAGAAATAGAGGTTTTTCTATCCTGAATAAAATATAACTCAGGTACCAAACAACATATAATAAAAGTAATAACAGCACTTCCTCATCTCCTGTTTTAAATGACACCAAGGAGACAGTGTCTTTGGAATATTTTTTTTTAATATTCATTTGTCCTGAAACATACTGTGCTCTTTCTGTTAGAACATTTTATGTGTATTTTTGTTCAGTTGGAGAAAATACTATTATAGTATTTCGAAAGTAAGAAACCACTTGGGAAATATGACCTTTAGGTAGATTGGCTTATTTGTCTTCCAAGATCTTGTTTCCCTTTTACAAAAAGTTCTACATAAAACTAAAGGGAAAAAAATGTACATCTGTTTTCAGACCCCTGCCAGTATTTTCCTGTCACATACAACTTCAGACTTGTCTCAGGAGAATAATGCTTCTGTTACTATTGCTGTATAGCAAATTAATCCCAAATTTAATGTTACAGATTAACAATTTTTTAATGCTTATGGCTCCTGTGGGAATGGGACAGGGCACAGTGGGGATAGCTTGTTTTTGCTCCATATATATCTGGGGCCATGAAGAATTGAAGGCTAGGTTCTCGGGATGGCTAAGGACTGAAATCACCTAGAGGTTCATTCTCTCAACATTCTAGTACCTGAGCTAGGATGATTTGAAGAGTATAACTGTCAACAAGAGCAACTACAGAAGGTCTCTCCATGTGGCTTGATTTCCTTGTCACATGCCCACCACAGTTAGGGTTCGATCTCTTACTGGGTGACTCATGGTTCCAAGTGATAGGGTCCCAAGAAAGAAAAAGTGAAAGCTGCTTAACATTTTATAACTCAGCCTCAGAGGTCACACAGCAGCACTTCTGCTGTATTCTACTGGGCAAAGAGATTCAAGGACTACCCAGATTCAAGGAGAAGGGATCAAACCCTTCTAGGTAAGGCAAGATGGCTGCTCACATTGTAGAAGAGCATGTGCAACAGAAGATATGGTTGCAACAGATATAGTTGTGGCAATTTTTGGCAAATAAAATCTGCTGTAAAGGGACTCAGTCTTCTCTGTCGGTCTCCACTCTCTGCACAAAACAAGTAAGTCTTTTTTGATGAGGAGATCTTGCTTTAGCTGGGTTGCCTTTTTATTTCCCCCTATCAATTAGCACTTACACATTTAGTGCTCAACAATTGTTACTGAACCTGAATTTAAATTAATCCCATTAGTCTTTTCAGTGAAATCCCAGGAAAAATTCCATTTACTGTCACAAAAGATGATATCTTTAGTGACATTAATGAGAGTGACTATTAATGTTCAGTCATCTCAAGGGCAGTCATCAAATTGCACTAAATCTATGTATCGCCTTGCTAGAAGGCAGTATTCCCTAGCACAGACTGAGATGAAACATTGTTATTGTTCACTCTGTAGTACACCATCTATAAATGCACGTCCTTGAGCAAGTTATTCAAATTCACCAAATTTGGTTTCCTCATCAGTGAAGAAAACGCTGCTGAACTCCAAGGAACAGGAATGAGTACCTCAGCAGAGCCAGCTTAGAAATGCCATGTCAAAGATCAGAGAAGAAAAGGGTATGATAAATGCCAACTAGGGGTGCCAATAAGGTCATCTTTTTATAATTTTTCCACTCAGAAGGGTTATCTTTTGTAATTTGCATAAAAACACTACATGTGCTAGTGAAGGCCCTCATGACAGGCACAAGAAAACAAACAAGAAAGCACTCATATAAATATGGTTTTTAGATACACAAGCACCTACCTCATTTTTCTTCCATTTTGTCAGTCCAAAGAGCCAAGGAGGTCTGTATGTAGTAAAAACCTACACATAATTTAGTGCCAGATTTGGGTGGCAATTACAGTGAGGCTTCTGATCTATATTACCAACAGTCACTGCCTTCTGCTGTGCTAGAATGTTGATTTTTAGAAGTTCATCAAATGTTCTCTTAGGTGTAAAAATGTAACATCCATCTTTCAATTTGTTTTCTGAAAACCATGAGATGAATGTGACTAAGGATCCAACAACTTTCAACAAATGAGTTGGAGTATCTGATTATTCACAGTGAATTTGCCTTTTTAGGGCACAGCAACATTCTTAACGGATGTTTACATTCTGTAGATGGAAACTTGAGACGCTTTCTGTAATTGACAGAATACGTTGACCTGTCCAGTCAACATCCCAATTGATGTTTAGAGGCAGCTGGCTTTGATGATTTGGCTCACACCAATATTAAAAACCAAACTCAATCAGAATTCAAAACAAGTCTTTTTGGTGCCCATTAGAGAGCAGTGCAGCTAGAAATCATCACCTAATGGAATAAAAAGCATTTTCCATCTTAGGCTTATGACTTAATTGTCTCAAGTGTATCTCAAAAGAACTAAGGGTTTGCTCAAAAAGAACAACAAGTGGCCATTTTCCAAGGAACAGTTTGACCATAGATACACACATGCAAACAGAAATTGCCTTGGATCTATATAAGGAGCATGCTGATAGAACTTTGCTGTATAGTATTTTCTCCCCATGCAACAGCAGACGTCTCTGCCTAAAACTTATCTGGCTAAAACTTCTAATATGCAAACTAACATTAAATTAACTCAAGTTAGCCTGAGTCAGCAGAAATACAATCTTCTATTGTCTATGCCTGAAATAAAAATATTCTTTTCCTAAGAATCAACTTTGGTTCTGCGTTTTGCCATAGGAGTTGCAACTGGGAAAGCAAACTTTCACTGACCTTCACTTTAAGCTCTCCAACAAACTGCCTCCTTTAGAGGCATATCTACATTTCACCATCTGATCTTTGTCCCTGGTGTCCGGAAGCTTTGCCTATGTCACATACATAGTCCATTTATCAAGACATGATATTTTTTGGCTACATGTACTTTAGCTCTTTCTTCTCCCTCTCTCAAAATTAAGTGTTTGATCACCCGATCATCTACTTAATAGTTAATAGCTGTTGGTTCATCTCACTGTCTCCCACAGGTCATCAGGGAAATAAAGGCAGAGTGTTGTTTCTGATGTTACAATGCTTCACCAAGGTTTGCAGTTGGGCCTCTGTTCTTTTCTTCCGTGATCTAGGAAACAGGAACTTTCACTCCTTCTTTCCCTACTTTCTTGGTAGAGGGACAAATCAGGGTGAAGTATCCTTTCTCTGTAGCAAATTCTGCTTTACCACTCCTTATCTAGATCATAACACACTGAACCTCAAGGGAAATTTAACCTCTTCTTAACTCAAATATTTCAGCAAGAATCATAAACCTGTAGAGCTGGATGGAGAAGGACCATGGCTCTGGTTTAGCCAATAAAGTCCTTTGAGCCCCACAATGGCCAAGCCTGATTCCTTATGCCATATGTCCTTCCTCATTTTATAATTTGTTTCCTCCCTCTCCAAAATTTTACCCACTGAAGTCCTTCCTAGCCTTTCTTTCTTGTGATGCACCACTGTTGCCCACAGGACAGTGAACATCTGTCCTCGGTGCAGACTTGGATCTTGCAAATGCATTTTCCACTTTAAATGCTTTCCAGATGTCCATACTTCTCTTCTCCCCAGGAATGAGCTCAGAGTTGGAGGAGATGGAATGAGAAATATAGTGGTGTACTTTTACTCAGGCCATGGCTGATTTATTGTACAATGTCTGAAATCGAATACAGTTCAACACCATGGGAATAAATTTCTTCCAAGGAGCATCTTTAGTTTTAAATTAAATTTGTGTTTTCCTATTACTAATATCCTTGACCTTACTCTTTATGAAATAAAACCCTGGCCTTGTTATATACTCACCTAACTTGAGTTTTATTAGAAGATAGTTCCAGATTTAATAAAAAGTTTTTTTCTGAACCATCCAGACAGGTGGTCCATACTCAGAACACCTTTCTGTCCTCAAGGCATCTTGCATTTACTAAAAAAAGCAGGGCAGGAGAGTTGCAGAAAGAATTTTAAGTCCCTGAAGGAATATGTCCATCTCTTTCCAGATCCATATTGGTGCTATAGAATTTATCAGATTTTAAGGTCAGTTGTAGCTCTTTAATTCTCGGTATATTTTACATCGATTCTGTTGGGTTCCTGCTTCTGCTAAGATGGTGAAAAATCTCATTGCACTGATAATTCAGCACCATCCCCTAAACTCTTGGTAACTGTCGAAATTCTTATAATAGAAGAAGCCCAATAAATAGAGGAATGTTGAATATATTTTTCTAAATGGTCTGCCAAGGAAAGATTGGAGGAAGAGTTTCTAGGCTTGGCATATAATTATATATAATCAAATGCATAATAATATGACTATAGAGTCTCCCTTAATTCTAAGTAGTGTCTTTTCTGCTTTTACTGGACACATTTATAGGGACAAGAATAAGTGCCATATAACAAAGTTGTTACATTTGCAAATTTAATTTCTCAGAATTAGACTCTGTGCTCTATGTAAAAGAGAGGGGAAGGAATTAGAGAAAGAGAGTGATTTAAATTCATATAGTTCAGGAGAATCTATCTGTCATTCACTCAAAGACTGGGCTCCAGGTATGAGTGTGAGAAAGAAAATGAAGGTGATGGGGAGTGAGTATCTGCTATTTACTTAGCGCTTCTTATGGTAGTGTGACTCTCTGCTCTTTCAGGCAATTCATGATATGCTTAAGGCTAACTTTCACTATAGGCATGTAGGTGACTTTTCCCTAACCTAGTAGACCTCAATCCCCGGACACGATGGGCTCCTCCAAGAAATTTTATTTACCTGGCTCTTCCTGTCTCAAACTCTGAGCAGTCCAGGTGCCTCTGCTGCCTGAAGAGCCTGCTCCACTCCCTCCCCCAGGACAGGGAGCTCACCTCCCTGGATCAGCCCCATGCTACATGTATAGGCTAATGCCCAAAACTTTACCTTTGTGAAGGTTTTCATAGTTTTTCTAATGTGAGATATGTTTATGAATATTTAATTTCCCATCATCTTCTTCCTGTCCACTGCACAGACAAAACTAATTCACTGAGGCCACAGTCTTGCAGTAAAGAAAGAGTTTAATTGATGCAAGTCTGGCCATGCAAAATAAATGGAGTTATCCCTCAGAACAGTCTCCCTGAAGGCCCCAAGGTTAGGATTGTTCAAGAATAGTTTGGTGGGCAGGGGTTGCAGGGAATGGGAAATGTTGGCTGATTAGGGATAAAAATCATACGGGTGTGGAAAACAGTGCTTGTGCACTGAATCAGCCTCTGGGTGATGGCCACAGGATCAGGTGAGTCAAGGGTCCAGGTGGAATCATTTTGTCTCCAGAAATGCAAAAGTCTGTAAAACCTCAAAAAGCCAAACTTAGGTTCTAAAATAGTGACCTTATCTACAGGAAAAATGGGGGAAGTTGCAAATCTCCTGACCTCTAGAACGATGGGTGGTTATTGTTTATGCCTATATCTTGGCAGAATTCAGGTCTTTTTCATAATCCTAAGCCTGCAGGCTTTCATTAGTTTTATAAAGATTGTTTGTTTTGGGAAGGGCTATTATCATCCTTGCTTTAAACGATGAACTAAATTCCTCCCATGGTTAGCCTGGCCCACACCCGGGAATAAGTGAGGACAGCCAGCCCGTGAGGCTAGAAGCAAGATGGAGTCAGCCATGCTAGACTTCTCTCATTCTCATAATCTTTGCAAAAGTGGTTCCAAATTTTGAAAATTCACTGGATTTTCTGCATAAAAATAGAATAAAACATTTAAACAATGGCTCTGAGTATGAGATTATTAGTATTTTTTCTAGTTCTTTATATTTTTCTAATTTTCTCAGTCATGTTCACATAAGTATTTCTTTGACAACGTAAAAAATAGAGTTAAACAAAGCTAAGAATGATTTTCTCGACAAAGATAAATGTTTATAGTTATGTTATAGATATTTCCCTGACCTAGGTAAAAGTGATCAATACAGGTTTCACAGGGAAACAATAAGATTTTTATTATCAAATTTTCTATAAAGGATTAGAATAAGGTTTTTTTGTGTGTAAAGATGATGTTTAAAGTCCACAGTTACTTCTTATTCTCATAATTTTTATGATCAGTTCTCTCTAAGCTAATAGAAAAAAATCAGAATGGATTCTTAGCTATAAAGCAACTGAGAATAGATTAAAATTAGCTGTTGTACAGAACTAAAATTGGCTTTACTCTTATCAAAGTCATCATTGTTTTTAGATCATCACATTTGAAAACCAGGAAATAGCAATGGAAAAGAAATAATTAGTCACTAAGCACCTGCCATGGGCCAGATTATGTGTTAGGTGTTTACACAAATTATTTCATTTAATTTTACCAACAACAGCTTGAGGTGGGTAATATTCTTACATTATAACTGGATGAAGTGAAGCTTAGAAAGTTTAACTTTACTAGGGTCAAATAACTAGAAGTGACAAGATTCAAAACAGATTGTTCTGATTTCAAAGTCTTTCCTGGAAACCAAAATGAAAGCAAATACTATATAAATAGTTATCTATTTTAAGATTAGAAAGAAGATGAGATCGAGGCCAATTAATACATGTTTGCCTTGATAATATTTTAGATTAAGTTCTTTTAAAAGAATGCTGCTTAATTATATATGTATCTTTTAATTTTCATATTTAATGAGTGCAATAATGATAAGAACTAGCATGGTAGTTTTTATTGTTGTTGTTGTTTGTTTTTGTTTTTGTGTTAACATGTTTCTGGCACTATTCTAGACACTTTAAATGAATTAACTTATTTTATCCTCAGAGCCACACCATGAGATAATATTATTATTCATTTTTAAGGAGAAATTGTGAGACTGCTGAAGATGGCTTTTCATCATTACAAGATGGTGAATGAATCAGAAAACTAGGGCAGCTGGAAAACTATTTACAAAACAACTTGAACTTTATGGGGAAAATACTGCAAGGATTAGCATCGGCTACAAGGTTAACTGGACCCTTGTAATCCTAGAGTTTCAAGGATGAAGGAAAACAGCCAACAGCTCAAAAGTAAAGTAGGAATCTGAGTTCTGTGAGGCACTTGATCACTAAAATATCACACACATTTAAGAAAGAGGAACAAGCTTCAACCACATTTTCATTGACCACTGAATTTCTTTCTAGATGTCAGCAGCATTTAACATTTTCACGTCTATAAACTCTTCAAAAGCAAATTAGTCTTCAAAGATGACCATGCCTATTGCTCTGTTAAAACTTGTGAATGTCTTGAGGTAGGATAATGCTGCATTATTCTTGCTTTTGGGAGTAATTCATGGAATGCTTTTATTATTTGAATTGTGTTATTTAGGCCTGTGAAGCAGGTTAATCCTTACAATAAACTGATTCATAAGGTTTTAATTTGGAAGGAAATAGAATTCCTTTACATACATATCTTAAACAACATTTTTGGAATTTCAAAGTGTTATACCTAGGGATATATAGAGAGAGATTTATTTATTCTTTATTTTTTTAAGTGTTTATCAAATATAGATTAAGGCTTTTTTCTTTCAGTAACAGAGAAATGGTTTGATATATTTGAGTGTTTATTAATAATTTGAGGAATACAGAAACCCCAAAGTACAGTATGGATTTGTGATCATTCTTATAGGCATATCTTTTTAAAGGCTAATTGATATTGAATCTATAAATCTAATATTGAGGACAATAAAAATTAGAAGCAAATGGATAAAGGTAAGTAGAGATAACCTTTGTATTACATAAGAAGTGTCTGCATAAAACTTTAGTGAACTTCTGAAGATATCAAAAATTTCCATAAAAATATAGATGTACATGTTTTTCTGATCCCTGATATATTATTGGCACTCAAAGAAATAAATATTGATATATAATACATCACAAAGATAAATAATTTATGTAACATTAACTTGAAGGGCCCAGGAAATACATTTTTTAAAATAAATGGAGATTTTCATATCTATATGAAAACATGTATTTATTTTTTTCTATGTATTTATTTTTCCTTTATAAGGTGATTAGTAGATACAAGTTTTGTTGACTCTTTTAAAGAAACATTTAAAATTTAACATTTATGTAGATAGATAGTTATTTGTTGTTCAAACACAGTATTAGTGAGGCACTGTGTGTTCATCACCTTATATGCAAGCATTTTGTACTTTTTTTCTCCCTAGACCATCATTGGACTATTGGAATATTTACATCAATTCCCAAGGCAACATCATGAAATAGCAAGTCATACATGGGTACATTCTGTGATGGACAGAAAAACAAGGCTATTAGGACCTGTTACATTGGGAACAATGTAGGAAAAGCTAACAGAAAAGATAGGAGAGTGCAGTAATGTTAGAATTAGCAAGGTGACAGCAATCATAAGGAAAATATTGGATATTTGAACGATACAGGTAACTGTTTCATAATGCACAGCTCTCAACTAGTTATTATTGTAAACAGACAAGATTTCCTATTTAGGGAAGGATGTATTCATGGATTTAAAATAATTAATAAAGAAATGCTTACAATAGTATTTGATATTTATGTTCTCTTCTCTTTCATTTCAACATAAAGTCATTTTTTCAGGTGAGTCATGTTGGTTAAAGTACAACAAATATATTGATTTACTCTTTAGTAGTAACTTCTGTGACTGACACGTAGGTACACTTGGCTTCTCTAATGGGGCACCACAGCAAGCTGGTATACCAAATGTGGGATCAAGATGTGACAACATTGTTACACCTCCAGCCTTTAGGGCAGAAAATGAAGCTGGAATTGGGTCATCTCAGAATTATTATTTTCTACCATGGCATAATTTCATAAAGGTAGAGAAACCCCACTTTAGAACCATTTCACTGGCATTCAAAATGGTCAACACTAAAGGGTGTTATTGGGCAGTTAAGTCATATCAGCCTCTCAAGTTGTCCATGGAGTAAGGAGAGGGCTCTTATGCTTCTTTTAATTAAACTTTTTTATTTTGAGATAATTGAATATTCACAGGCAATTGTTAAGAAACAATGTAGAGATCCTATGTAGCCTTCACCAGTTACCCCCGCTGGCAACATCTTGCAAAACTATAGGGCAAAGAAATACCCATCATATTGACATTGATACAGTCAGTCAAGATATGGAACAGTCCACCACCAAAAGGAATGTTGCCCCATTAGAGCAATACCTACCTACTCCCATTCATAAAACTGAAAAACACTAATCTGACTTTATTTCTAAAATTTTGTCATTGCAAAAATGTTATATAAACAGGAAAAAAATAGTTTACAGTCTTTTGGAAGTGGCTTTTTTCACTCAACATAAATCTCTGGATAATCATCCATGTGTCACATGTCCCCACAGTCCAGTCTGTTCTCTTTTTTTTTTTTTTTTTTGAGATGGAATCTCACTCTGTCCCCTAGGCTGGAGTGCAGTGGCACAATCTCGGCTTCCTGCAACTCCACCTCCCAGGATCAAGCTATTCTCCTGCCTCAGCCTTCCAAGTAGTTGGGATTTCAGGCACCCATCACTATGCCTAGCTAATTTTTATATTTTTAGTAGAGACAGAGGCTTCACCACGTTGGTCAGGCTGGTGTCGAACTCCTGACCCCAAGTGATCCACCCGTCTCAGCCTCCCAAAGTGCTGGAATTAAAAGTGTGAGCCACATTTCCTGGCCTAGTCTATTCTTTTTTATTAATGAATGGTAATCCATAGTATGGATGTACCACAGTTTGATTGGTCATTCATTCACTGAGGGACAGCTAGGTTGTTTCCAGTTTTAAAGTACAAACAAACTGCTATGAACATTTATGTACAGGCTTTGGGGATGCACATACATTTTCAAATTCATGGGATAAATGTTCAGAAGTGCAATTGCTGGGTTGTATGGTAGTTGTATGTATGATTTTATAAGAAATTGCCAAACTGTTTTTCTGAATGCTTGTATTTTTCATTCTCACTAGCAATATATTTTTTCATTCCCACCTGCAATATATGAATGATTCAGTTTTTCCACACCCTCTTCAACATTTGCTCATCAGTAATATTTAATATCTCATTGTAGTTTATTTGCATCTCCCTTATGAATAGTAACGTTCAGAAATTTTTCATATACCTGTTGGCCATTTGTGTTTTCTTTTGAAAAATTATCTATTCAAGTCTTTTCTCCATTTATTGTTTTGTTTGTTTGTTTGTTTTGAGATGGAGTCCTGCTCTGTTGCCCAGGCTGAAGTGCAGTGGTGTGATCTTGGCTTACTGCAGCCTCTGTCTCCTGGGTTCAAGCAATTCTCGTGCCTCAGCCTCCCAAGCAGCTGGGATTACACTAGGGTGCCAACATGCCCAGCTAATTTTTATATTTTTAGTAGAGATGGGGTTTCAACTTGTTGGCCAGGCTGGCCTTGAACTCCTGACCTCAAGTAATCCACCGGCCTCTGTCTACCAAAGTGCTGGGATTACAGGCATGAGCCACCACACTTGGCTAAATATGTGGTTTGCAAAAAGCATCTCCCATTGTGTAGTTTGTCTTTCCATCCTCTTAACAGGGTCTTTTACAGAGCAAAATTTTATAATTTTGGTAAGACCTAACCTCTTTTCTTTTTCTTTGGTGTCAAGTTTTAAAAATTTTGCTTTTCCTTTAATCCTTAATCCCAAAATTTATCTCCTGGGCTTTAATAAAAAATTTTTACTTTTCTACATTTTGCATTTCAGTCCACTATCTTGAATTAATTTTTATATAGGTATAAAGTTTAAAGTATAAGTGTGTTGGCGGTGTATTTGTTTTGGGGGTTTCTTTCTTTCTTTTAGTTGTTTGTTTGTTTGTTGGCTTATGGATTGCTCCACCACCATTTATTTAAAAGGAGGCTATCCTTCATCTGTTCAATTGGTTTTGCATCTTTGTCAAAAAAACAATTGGACGTATTTCTATGGGTATAATTATGGGTACTCATTTTTACTTTATTTCTTCAACAGTTCTACACCCTCTTGATTACTGTAACTATGTAGTAAGCCTTAACAGATAATTCATATATTCTCAGCATAGACTTAGCTCATTATATAGTGTCTGGCAAATAATATATCATACTTTTATGAGCTCATTCATTAGTTTTATTGCAATATAATTTAAATACTAAAAATTTACCCATTTAAAGTTCACAGTTAGGTAGCTTTAGCGTATGCACAGAGTTGTTCAGCAATTACCACAACATAAGTATAGAACATTTTTATCACCCAAAAAGGAAATCCAGTGCTATTAGCAATCAGTCCTCTGTCTTTACAGATTTGTCTAGTCTGGCTGAATATTTTTATGCAAATGGATTTATACAACATAGGCTTTTGTGACTGACTTCTTTTGGGTGCTTAATGTTTTCAAGGTTCATCAATGTAGCATTATTACTTCATTTTTTATGGCTGAATATTATTCCATTGTATGGATATACAAAAATTGATTATTAGCCATTATTTGAAGAACTGTTTATTCATTTCCTTTGCTTTTTTTTCACTGTTTTGACAGTGTCTTTTGAAGCACAAAAATTTTTAATTTTGCTGGAGTCCAATTTATCTATTCTTTCTCTAATTGCTTGTGCTTTTGTTTCCAAAACAAAAAAGCTCAGACTTTTTTTGGAAGAGAAAGTTTTAAAAACTAATTCAAAGTATTTATTTATTATAGATTTATTCAAATACGTTGTTTCTTCTTGAGTCAGTTTCAGCAGTTTGCATCTTTCTGTAAATTTGCATATTTTATCTAAAACATTCCATGCTCATGGATAGGAAGAATCAATATCATTATAATAGTCATACTGTCCAGAGAAAATTATAGATTCAATGCTATTCCCATTAAACTACCACTGACATTCTTTACAGAACTAGAAAAAAAACTTTTCTTTTTCTTTTTTTTTTTTTTGAGATGGAGTCT
>NW_016107345.1:8846333-8870345 GCF_001604975.1 Cebus imitator
AACTTCATATGGGACCAAAAAAGAGCCCAAATGGCCAAGGCAATCAATCCTAAGCAAAAAGAACAAAACCGGAGGCATCACCCTACCTGACTTCGAACTATATACTACAGGGCTACGGTAACCAAAACATCATGGTTCTGGTACAAAAACAGATACATAGACCAATAGAACAGAATACAGAACCCAGGAATAAGACCACATGCCTACAACTCTCTGATCTTCAACAAACCTGACAAAAGCAATGACGAATTCCCTATTCAATAAATGGTGCTGGGGTAACTGGCTATCTATCTGCAGAAGATTGAAGCTGGATGCCTTCCTTATGCCATGTACAAAAATTAACTCAAGGTGAATTAAAGACTTACATTTGAAAGCCCAAACTATAAAAACCCTGGAAGACACCTAGGCAATACCACTCAGGACATAAGCACCAGCAAAGATTTCATGACGAAGACACCAAAAACAGTTGCAACAAAAGCAAACATTGACAAGTAGGATCTAATTAAAGAGTTTCTGCACAGCAAAAGAAACTATTATGTTATTATATGCATACATTTTTATAACTGTTATATTATCCTAACTTATTAAAACTTTTGTAATTATGAAATGTCCCTCATAATCTCCAGTAACATTTTAAAAGTATATTTAATTTGATACTAGTATAGGCATACAGTTTTTTTTTAATGGTTTCTGTTTACATAATACACATTTTTCCATTAATTTACTTTCAACCTATTTCAATTTATATGCAAAGTGTGTTTCCTATAGGCAGCACATAGTTTGGTGCGTGCATGCGCGTGTGTTTATCTAGCCTGGCAATCACTCTTTTTGATTGGGTTGTTTGATCTATTTACAGTTAATGTTATCATCAAGCTTTGCATCTACATTTGCTATTTTACTCTTCTTTTTGAAATTTACATGTCTTATCCCCTCTGTTCTCCTTTATTGCTTTCTTTCACATTATATTAGTCAAAGTTCTCTAGAGGGACAGAATAGGACACACACACACACACTCACACACACACACACACACACGAGTTTATTAACTTACATGATCACAAAGTCCCACAATAGGGTGTCTGCAAGCTTGAGGAGCAAGGATAACCAGTCCAAGTCTCAAAACTGAAAAACCTGGAGTTGATGTTCAAGGGCAAGAAGCATTAAGCATGGGAGAAAGGTGTAGGCTGCAAGGCTAGGCCAGTCTCACCTCTTGACATTTTTCTGCCTGCTTTTGGTACCCACCTAATTAAGGGTGGGTCTGCCTTCCGCAGCCCACTGACTCAAATGTTAATCTCCTTTGACAGCACCCTCATAGACACACCCAGGATCAATATTGCATCCTTCAATCCAATCGAGTTGACACTCAGTATTAACCACTATGCACATTAAGTGAATACTTTCTAGAGTAACATTCTGGTTTTTCTGATTTTTTTCACCACTTTTTTTAGTTATTTTCTCAGTGTTTGCTCTAGGTCTTACCATAGATATCTTAACTTATTAGATCTTACTCATACTGTCTTCACTGTGATAAAATATCAAAATGTTACTTCTGTATAGTTCTATTTCCTCTTCCCCCTTTTTGTGCTATTGCTGTTATCAATATTCTCTGTGTGTATATCACACAATATATTGTCATAATTATCACACAATATATTGTTATATGATTTGTTGTCCTATAAAGAAGCTAAAAGAAGAATATGTGTATACTTATAGAGTTTGTTATATTAACTATTTATATATCTATCATCCTTGCTGTTTCTCTTCATTTCTTTCTCTGCATTCAAGGTACCATATGATGTCATTTTCTTACTCCAGTGCAGTTTGTTCCTACTAACCTCCTTTGAGTTATTATTGTTAAATATGTTTATTACATATCTGTATATTATAGTCCCCAAGATACAATTATATATGTATTGCTTTATACAATTCCTTTTCAAATAAGTTACTTTTATTCTTTTAAAACAGCACACCTCATTCTGACAAGAATACATATATATTTAGCAATGTGTTTCTGTTTTATCTTAGGCATTCCCCCCATGGCGCTCTAGGCATTTGTAATAAAACAAAGATAAAAACATATCTACGCCTTCAATAAGCTATAGACTCCAGAATTATCTCCTCAGAACTGTTCACATTTTTCCCAAGAAAAACATTTGAAGTATTGGCTAAATATCAAACAAAATACATGCATACACATATGCACATCTATGCATAAATATACATGCATATACATAACACACATATCAGAGGCAGTGGATTTACTGTTTTTGGTGTCCCAGACTCCTCTGAGAAGATGATGGGGGTTGGTAGCAATCTGAAAACTCATTCTTCTCTTGTAGCACCATTTAGCTACCTCTTCAGGGTACACAAGATAGTTAGGATTTCTGATTGAAAAATGAAAAATAACAAGATCAGGACTTTGTTATCTCTTAGCCAGATGGAGCCAGGCAGAGAAATAAGCCTGGGGCAAGATCTGGGACTCTTTCCCAGAGAAGATGGCCTGCAAAGTCCTTTTTCCTCCTGCAGAAGAGCTGTGTTTGCTTCTCTGTATGTTATGCGTATTTATGTGTGTTAAAGAAAAGGTGTTCTAGAAGATACCAGTCTGACCTAGGGGACACACAGAGAGAGAGAGAGATGGATGCTGATTTTCTTCTCATTGAAGTTTGTGAATAACACTCACAGCTGGGAAAATAGGAGTACAATGTACCTTCAAGGGAAGGAAAAAAAAAATCTCTATCATTGCTCAACAAGTGCAGATACCACTTATTCTTCCTGGTAAGAGAAAAAAACAAAATTTGACTTGACTCAGAAAGGTAAACAGAGACATGGGTAGTTAAAAAAATACACTAAGGAGAGCCAGCAACCAGAGGCTAACCAGTAACACCCAAGGAAGTAGTTCCTCAGGAAATAGAACTTTTAGAAGAAAGAGATGACAATTTTAACAAAAACAACAATTATAGGGGCAAAATTCAAGGAGATTTTATTGTATCATATTGTATCATTTTATTGTAACATATTTTCTAGTACCAAAAACAAAAAAATCAATATATTAAGTAAAAGTAAGAATAACTTATTGAGTATCAAATTAGTAGCATAGGAAATCAAACAAAGAATATTTTAAAACACAGAGCAAAAATATAGTGATTATCATGAAATTTGTGAGCTTTCTCTCAGGAAAAACATGCCTACAAATAATTTTTCTATAAAATCTCAATGATTTGCTGATGCCCCTCAAGTACATCTGCAGACCCTATGACATATAAAAATGCAATCCAGTTCAAAGCATGAATTTCACTTTAAGATTAAAAAAGACTTTCTAGGCATCAATATTTCCCTCACTGCCCAACGAAGTTTTCCCTAGCCATTGGTTTGCTCTTGGCCAGGTCTTTACACCTGTACCTTCTCTAGCTGACAGTCAGTAGTGGGAACCTAGTTACTATTGGGTCAATTCTATTTCATGAGTCTTTCCCGCATGGGGCATAGGGAAGCTTTCCTTTCTTCTCCTTTAGACCTGTGGAGAATACTGTTCTCCCCACCTTTTAGCTGCTTTCCTACTGCTAGTTCCCAGTCTATTCACCCAACATGACATCACTCACAGCAGCAAAGAAAAATCTTTAGAAAAGTCTTGACTAGGGCCGGGCGTGGTGGCTCACGCCTGTAATCCCAGCATTTTGGGAGGCCAAGGAGGGAGGATCATGAGGCCAAGAGATCAAGACCATCCTGGCCAACATGGTGAAACCTCGTCTCTACTAAAAATAGGAAACTTAGCTGGGCATGGTGGCATGCGCCTGTAGTCCCAGCTACTACTTGGGAGGCTGAGGCAGGAGAATTGCTTGAACCCGGGAGGTGGAGGCTGCAGTGAGCAGAGATCGCGCCACTGCATTCCAGCCTGGCGCCTGGCAACAGAGCAAGACTCTGTCTCAAAAAAAGAAAAAGAAAAGAAAGGTAGTCACGCTTTCCTCCATTTATGGAGAGCTTATGTGCTTACCATATATCTTTCCTCTATATTTCCCCTTCCAGAGAGGAAAAAAGGTCAGCTTTATCTATCGGTGACTTTTTAATCCCCTACATATCACCTAAATAGTCTATAAAAAGAAACAAAACAAAACTATAATAATATATAAATAATAATAATAATATAATAATGTTTTAATAAACAAAGCTGGAAAAAAGGCAATCATTTTAAAAATAGAGACAGTAGGCAATTTAGGTTCACACATTTTTCATTAACTCTTTTGACTGTTGTAAGTGATTCTAAAGTCTCATGGCATGCATTGCTTTGTTTTGTTTATATTTTGTTTTCTTTTGTTTTACAGAGCCATAAACTTAATTATCCATTCAAGGAGGCTAGTATGTGTGGATGAACCTCTTAATTCAGCTTAATTTGGTGGCTCCTAGACTTCAGGATTTCCCAGCTAGTTTTTTTTTATTTTTTTGAGGCACAGCAGGAGGTGGCTATATGCCTAAGAGAAACTCTTATTTTGCCAAATAATCACTTTACTGCCACCTACCACTTCCAAATTTTTCAAACTAAAAGGCTGTAAACTATCAAAATTTGAGAGAACATAATCTAAAAAACAAAAACAAAAAACTCTCATTTCTTCAATTTTCCCCTTGTGACTGGCAAAATCTATGTTTTAGCCTTGTACCATTTCTCACCGCTGTGGTGAGACTATGGCCTGCCATCTAAGAGAACCTCCAGATGCCAGGCCCCAACCTGCGCATGGCAGGGCTTTCCATTCTCTACAAAGTTCCATAGGATGGCAGTCCTTGAGAAGTATCACACCTGAATTCTTTTGAGAAAAAGGACCACTGTGAAAGAGATAAATCTTTCAGAAATATTTTTTTAAAACTCAAAAGGTGATGTAATATACCAGAAATAAGTGGAAGCAACTGTCTATGAAAATATTTCAAGTATCACTACCATATGTGAAGGTTCTTCAATATAGAATTCGAGTACCCTACCTGGCATTAACTTTTTTTCATTTCAACTAATAATGTGAATCTTACAAGATGATTGTCATTCATATAACTGATAAGTATTTATGTGATCATAAGTATATATGATTAATATATTTAATATATATAATAAAGACAAAAGTAAAATGGCATATATGAGAGGAATGTCATGAATATTAGAATGTTTGATAATCTTGCAATCATTATTCTCTATTCATAGTGCATAGGAAAGACTGCCTCCCATTACTTTCTTTTAACATAGGCTCTTACCCAGAAGCATTTCACATGCAGTGCTGTTTTGTTTTTGTTTTCTAAATAATCATTCATTTACTAAGTATGGTCTCTTGAGACCAAGAAATAAATTTATGATCTTCAAACTAGTATTCAAGAATGGAAACTAATTGATGTCAGTTATATTATATCTAAAAGATGCTCTCTTTTGCAATTTTTATTTACAACTTCCCGAAAGGGGCTAAGGTTCAAACACTGAGTAGAAAATTAAATTGCTATTTATATGAAAAATTGTCAAAATATGTGATCCAATAAAAGATAATTTATCCTCTTACATTAATCTTATTTATGAATTAGCCAGAAAAAACATCTAAACTGCCTGAATAGGCTTTGAAGACTGAGGAGTATCATGATAGTTGTATAATTTCATTAACTTTTTTGAATGGGAAATGCTAATAGCATAAAGACAATGTAACATTTCAATAAATAGGTTCAATCTTTTATAAAGTTACCTGATACATTGTTATTCTAAAATTTATCTAAAACTATACATATTAAAACAGAGAGATTATAAATGTACATTTTTAGGAAGGATGACAATATAAAGGAAAAATGTTATTATTTATTATGAAACTATAGAATGTTTCTAAACATAGTTATATCCAGATAAAATATAAGACGCTAAATAAATTATCTGCCTTTTTGTTGGATTCAGCCACCAGTTGCATCATTAAAGCAAATACAATATTCAGCTTTAGGTAGTGGGTACTTTTCATTTCATTCCCAATCCAAACTTGTGATATAATTAGTTTTGTTTAGCAGATGAAAAAACTATGGAACTAAATGTCTAAGTCATGTTTCAAATTCATACAGATTTTTTTATCTGGTAGCTCAATTGTTTTTTCTTACTTATTTGCATTTTATTCAAGAATTGTATAAGTCAAGTCACATCCATGTGGCACAGCTGGATTCAAATCCTGACTTCAAATCCAATTCCTTTTAACCATACTCCTCACCCTCTAACTGTGGTGTCATAACCAGGAAAAAAAATCTTTAAATTTCTAACAACCTCTTCAAACCAACAAATTTTTAACTGTATCCAATATATGCTAAAATGAAAAATGGCATATAGTGGAGAAATTCAGAGTATTTGAAATAAGAAAATCTATGTTCCAATCCTTTGCCCAATATCTACTGTGTAAGAAATTCTAGAAAAATCCCTTTACTTTTCTGAAATTTATCTTTCTCTTTTGTAAAGGGGAGTTAATACATATAATTTAGTTTAGTTTTGTTTTTCTTTTTGTTTCTGAGATGTAGTCTCACTCCGTCACCAGGCTGGAGTGCAGTGGTGCAATCTCGGCTCACTACAGCCTCCACCTCCTGGGTTCAAGCAATTCTCCTGCCTCAGCCTCTACAGTAACTGGGACTACAGGTGCACACCACCACACCTAGCTAATTTTTGCATTTTTAGTAGAGACAGGATTTCACCATGTTGGCCAGGATAGCCTCAATCTCCTGACCTCATAATCCACCCACCTTGGCCTCCTAAAGTGCTGGGATTATAGGCGTGAGCCACCATGCACAGCCAACATCTAATATTTTTACTTCATAGCATTGTTTGAAGAAACAAATAATATATATTAAACTTATATGCAACTTGTAAAAAATGTTAATGCATCAAATTTATTCAGAAAATTTCTCTCTCTCTCTGAACTTGAAACTATTCCGAATTTTAGTAGCAGAAGTCCCAAAAGACCAGTTCAAATAAACTCTATAATCTGAAATGTTATAATATAGGATTTGTTTTATATTAAACAATTTAAATTCATATGGTATATATTTATAATTAAGTAAAGGGATAATATTCATATAACATATATGCCGAGTATTAGAAGTGTCAACTATTTTCTGAGCATTGATTATATGTCATGTAGTGGCTTGATAATGGTGCTAGAATATACAGGTAACATTCTGATGTCGGAAAGGTAAAAACAATTAATTTCTAACATTGAGAAGAAAGTAAACTAGGGGATAAGACAAACAAAGAAATGCAGAACTTAAATACAACATGAATAGTGTTAAAATCAATAGATGAAATGGGCAGTTGGTTTGTAACAAGTCTGAATCTATCTTCATTTTATATTCCTATTCAATATAACTCTGACTGTTCAGAGGCCATTATGTCTGTAGCCACTATTTATTGATTTCTAAATAAATCCAATGTATACAAATACAGAGTTCATGAAAAGAAACCTTTCCAAACAAAGGTTAATGTTATTTGTTATGACTGACAACAGTTGACAAGCAAAGCAAATTTTCTTGCAGTGAGGTGATTCAAAATGGTTCAGGGTCATTGGACTCTTGCTCTATTTCTGCCTTTCACACACTGTTACTCCTGTAGGCCACGCCTGTAATACCTCAGTCAACTCTCTGAAACATTTTGTATCTGGGCTGCAAAATGACCCAAAAACTAGATGGACATTTTCAAGAGCTAGATGTTTCCTAATTTAAAAAAAGAAAAAAGAAAGCAAGCTTCATACAGTAACCACCACCTGAAGAGTACACAACAGAATGTTGGACAAACTGCAGCGCAAACATTTATTCCAATCTGGGAGATATCCAGAGCAGATTTGCAATGGTCTTTCATCATATACAAAGGTCAGAAAAATAGAGACTTAAAGTCAGAATGTTTTTATTCAATTAAGGTACCATTTGACCACAAATGCTCTGTCCGCATGAGAAAATTAAAGAAATAAATCAGGATTTTTTTCTCTTAATGGTTGTTTTCATTGGCCAGCCCTTGGCAATATGACTCAAGGCCCAGATTGAATTTCACTGTTGGGCAATTTCATTTATCATTGTTCCAATGCGGGTACTGATGCCATTGGATGTGGGCACAAAAGAAGTTACTAGTTCAACATGATTTGTTTTATTTTAATATGTGAGAAGGAAAGTTTACAATAGAGTATTCTTCAGGAGAAAATGTTTCCACTAATAATTTGAATTAGTAGTAAAATATTTAGCCATATGGTGATGGTGGTGGAAATGAGGTGTTTCAAAATACACTGATTAGTAACAGGGTCTCTGTTGTATGATATTGGTCACCATACACCAGATCCATGTTTGTGGGGACAAATCTGCTAAAATGCAGGAGTGAAAAATTCATTGTATTTACTCTGCTTTGAAAGTTGAGACTTTGGAGGTATTCATTTATCAACATATGTTGAATGCCTTCTCTAAGTAAGTCATTGTGTTAGGTGCTAGCAATATTAAAATAAATAAGACAAAATGACAGCCCTCATAGTTTCTACTCTATGCACTACTGAAAAGACATGTGTAAACAGGTAGCACTAAGGTAAATAATAATATGGATGTCTAATGGGAGTGAAATGGATGAAGTATTAAACAGAATCTTTTTTCTGTACCCTTGGTCTTTTGTGTGGCTCAATGTGTCCCTGAAGGTTTTCAGGTCAGTGTTCTCTCTCATAAACAGTGATAGATTGCAGTAAGGATTGAAACCTTGCATTTGGGACTAAATCATTGCATTTGAGATGTGAATTGTTGCATTTCGAACCCAGAATCTCCACTTACTATGTGATTTGAGGCAATAATTTCAATTTTCAGGACTCAATTTACATCTTAAAATTAGACAGGAACAGTCCCTGTTTCTACGGGATGATTGTGAGGATAAAATGAGAGAACATATAAGAAAGCTCATTGTAAGAGAATAGCATAAACTGATATGCATGCTGTGAGTTGCAGTTTGTTATTATTAATGTATCCTCTGGGCCAAATAAACCCTTAATAAAAAAGTAAGCCATATTGTAGGAAAAAAAGCTATAAATCATTTAAAACATAACTTCCTGCCTGCACTCCCATGAGAAATCTGTATCTGAAAACAGTTTGAATTTATCCCTGACCTTGTAAAGGCAAACAGACCAGACCCAACTCAAAATCATGAAATCAGAGAAAACTCTATCCCAGTCCTTTTCTGTGTGACTTGGAGTGAGTTTTTAAATCTCTTTGAATCTCAGTCTCTGTATCTGGAAAATGGGAATGAAAATACAATGCAGAAGTACTGAGTTGTAGTGAGACCAGCACAGATGAAATGAAGTGTGTCACAGCATGAGGCCCCAGGGCCAAGTTCATAGTAGGTCCTCTATAAATCTTCATCAGCTCCATCACCAAAACAATAAGAGTTCCAAAATTATCATTAATTCTAATTTGATTAACCAATTACCCTTTACTATTGATGAGTTTTGCACAAGTCAACTCAATCAGCATTTGCATTTTGGCACTTTTATTTCTGATTATGCATAATTTGCTCCCTGTTAAAGAAATTTCAGGCATCAGCAAGCAAATCAGGAGACAGTTTGCAGACACAGAAGACCCACTTGAAAGCTGCTTCAAAGTCATATTTCTTTATTACTTTTAATACGGTTTCCAGGAGAGTAGGTGGCAATGGGGGCTGGTAGAAATACTCAGATATGTCCTATGTGCTTGTTGGAGGTTCATTTTTAAAATGTAATTATAGTCTAAGAGTAAACCCATTGTCACTGATTTCCTCTAGGATTTAGAATTATGTACCCTTGATAGCTCCCTTTCGCTTCCCGAAAGCAGTTCTCATTCCCTAATCTTAGCCCGACCCGTGCTTTCTTATCTCAAGACCCCCAAGTATCTTTTGGTATGTTAGGATATTTTACAATATTTTCTTCATTTTTCACCTCGTAACCCTGTGTTAGTTTCTGTTAAGTTGAATATAAAAGAATCTACTTTAAGTTAAACAAAAAGGGGTTTAATCATAAGTTACCGACGGGGCGATGTTCAGCAGGCTACAGAATAAACTTCCAGGCAACTCCCAGCCTTCAGAATCACACTGTGCCTTTCAAAGATTGGGAAAGCAGCCCTGCTGCAACAGAAAGCCGCAACCACAGAGCAAGCTGCCTCTCTCACCACCAAGCTTATGAAATGGATGCCTTGCCCCTTGCCTTCCTCCCTGTATAACCTAGACCCATCTCCACATCTTGCCAGAATGTGTTTGACTGGCAGAGCTTAAACACATCCAGAAATCAATACATAAAGGAATCTTGGAAATGTAGTTTTTTGCTTTAAATCTCTGCAGAAGTGAAAGAACATTAGACAGGA
Organism: Cebus imitator; assembly: GCF_001604975.1. NCBI lineage: Eukaryota > Metazoa > Chordata > Mammalia > Primates > Cebidae > Cebus > Cebus imitator. Next base: position 8,856,669 of record NW_016107345.1, read on the forward strand.
CCTGGAGTGCTGTATACATAAATTAGTCCATATTATCTGCCAAAGACATTATGGAATATTCTACCATGCATTCTGTATTTTGCTACCTTTCATATGGGAAAGAGAGCAAAGGAAAGCAGTTTGTCACTAGAACATTTTCTGTTTGTTAATAAAGTAGCACAATTAACAACCATGAACCTGAAGTCAAAGACCTGGAGTTCAGGGCTTGCTCTGCCACTAATTAGTTTTTGGCCTTGGGTAAGTCCATTTACTTTTCAAAATTTGTTTCCTGCAAGTACAAAATGAGGCAATTAGACTCAGTGACTGTTGAAGAGGCATCCTTTTTATAATATATTGATGTCTACATTATTGTTCCTGGCATAAATAACTTTTTATATTTGATTAAAAGTTATACACAGGCTGTTAGTATTTTTATGAAAACAGTGCCATTCCTATTAATTCTAATTGGATTGTCTACAGACACAGATAAGAACAAGCAGTGTTTTTTCTCATGCTCAAGAGGTTTATCGACTTAATGGCTTAACTAAAGAACTCCCTGAAAAATCTATTATACTTTTTTCTTTCCAATATTTCCAAGGTCCTTTGGAAATTAATAAGCCAATTTTTCCCTCTCTAATCCCCTCCCAGCTCCCACAGCAGATATTAAGATGCTGAAGGAAATCATTTTACTGACTATCATGTGTTTGGGAAGCCAAGGCAGTGGACAGGCCCTGTCAGCTAGGTGTGCTCCAGCAGTGTGTGCACGGGCCTCAATGAGAGGAATGCCAATAGATCTGGACCTTACAAGATAGGTTTCCACGGTAACTCCAATTTTTTACCATTTCATAGTCACTCTTATGAATTCTTAAAAGTATTATAGCAACATCCATTCTGCTCTTTTTATTCTGTATAAAAGCTTCTATGCCAATATAATTCAAAATAGATCACATCATTATAAACAAATTTATTTATCCCTTAGATGGTTTTTAAAAATGAATACACAAAAAAATCCTTGATACTGACCCCAATTACAACAAAAACTCTGATCATTGTAAAGAATATTGGATAGATTTCAAAATATAATTTCTCAGTACATTTATTTTGAATATCTCTTCCTTTACATTCATTCCCACCATCATTGGAAACAAGAACTCTTGAATAAGTTCTTCGAGACAATGGAAACAAGTTGAAAGGGAGCAGCTTCTTTTGGCAACAAATTTTTAGTGTTCATGATGTATGCAAGGCTTAAAGAGTTTGTTGTTGAATCTTTAAAATAGTAAGAATACACTGGTTAAATTATCCCAGTTAAACCATATTTAGAAGAAAATACTTAATACTCTGAGTAAACACTATGCCTCCCATTATTATGAAAATGTTTACTTTATCTCTTAGAACAGTATTAGTCATATCTTCAGATTTTTAAAAATCAAAAGTTAAACTAAATTTTCATTAGACAGATGCCATTCTAGATACTCTTCTCCGAACAATGAAATTATTTCCAGTTTGCAAATCAAAGCCTTGCTCTGTGTGCATGTGTAAACTTTTTACTTTCAGCGATCATTGTAGCTTCAAATGTAGTTGAAATTCACAACTGTAGTACACTATCACAAGGATATTGACATTGATACAGTCAAAATACAGAGCATTTCCATCACCACAAGGATTCCTTCTGTTATCTTTTTATGGCAGTAACAACTTCCCTCTTTCACCTTGCTGTCTATCTTACAGGGCAACTAACAATCAGTTCTCCATTTCTATAATTTTACAGTACAGGATGTTATATAAATGGAGTCATGCAGTATGAAACCTTTTGTTATGGACTTTTTTTCAGTCAACTTAAGATCCATCCAAGTTGTTGCATTTATCAGTAGTTTCTTCCTTTTTCTTCCTCATATTCCATGGTACAGACACATCACAGTATGTTTACTCACTGAAGGATGTTTTGACTGATTGGGCTACTATGAGTACATAAACATTTGTGTACAGGCTTTATGTGAACTTCTCTTCATTTGCCTGGAAAAAAAAAAATCTAGGACTGCAATTGCTGTGGTTGCATGTTTAGTTTTTAAGACACTCTCAAAGTATCTTCTAAAATGGCTTTCCCATTTTACATTTCCACCAGCAATGTGTAAGTGAACCACTTTCTCTGCATCCTCATCAGCATTTGTTGTCACAAGTTTTTATTTTAGTCATGCTAATATCTGTAGAGTAATAAATCATCATGGCTTCAATTTGTATTTTCCAAACGGCTAATGATATTGGACAATTTTTCATGTGTTTATTTGCCATCTGTATATACTCCTTTGCGAAATGTCTCTTCATGCGGTTTGGTCATTTTCTAATTGGAGTATTTCTTATTAGGTTGGTGCAAAAGTAATTGTGATGTTGCCATTTGTTTTAAACGAAAACCACAATTGCTTTTGCGCCAACCTAATACTTTTACTGTTTAGCTTAGAGAGTTCCTTATATATTCTAGGTGAAATATTTTGTCAGACACATGGTTTGCAAATATTTTCTCTCACAGTTACTCAACCTCTTAACAGGGTCTTTTACAGAGCAAAAGTTTTTAATTTTGATGAGCCCTAGTTTATTAATTTTTCCTTTTATGAAAAGTGTTTTCCTTTACAGATTGTGGCTTTTTTGGTGTCAAGTCTTAGAACTGCTGGCCTAGCCTAAGCACCTAAGATTATTTCCTATATTTTTCCTGAAAATTTTATAAATTTACATTTTACATTTAAGTTATTGATATATTATCAGGTAATTTCTATAAAATTGTGAGATTTCAATCAAGCTTCAGTTTTTCACCATGAATGTCCAATTGCTCTAGCACCATTTCTTGAACAGCTGTCCTTCCTTCGTTGAATTGTCTTTGCACCTCTGTGAAAAATCCCTTGGGCATTCAATGTTTGTGTGGGTCTATTTCTTGGTTCTCTGTTCTGCTCCATTGATCTATCCTTCCGCAATACCATACAATCTTGATTACAGAACCTATATAGGTCCCCTAAACCAAAAATTTGGAATCCAAAATGCTTCAAAGTCTGAAAATTTCTGAGCATCAAACTTGATGCTACAAATAGAAAACTCCACACGTGACCTCATGAATACAAGCTGTATTTCATGCACAAAATTGTTTAAAATATTTTGTAAAATTATCTTCAGGCAATAAGGTATGTATGAAACATAAATGAATTTAGTGTTTAGACTTGGGTCTCATCCCCATGATATCTTATTATGTATACACAAATATTTCAAAGTCTGAAAACATTCAAAATCTGAAACATTTCCAGTCCCAAGCATTTTGGATGAGGGATACTCAACCTGCAGTAAGATTTATTCTATTTCATTGTTCTGTTTCAAATTATTTTAGCTAATCTAACTCCTTTTTTTCATGGTATATGAATTTTGGAATGATCTTATGTGCATATCTACAAATCTTACTGGTATTTTGATGAGAATTATGTTAAACCTATATATCGATTTGGGGAAAACTGACATCTTTACTATGTTGAGTCTTCCAACTCAGGAACATTTATTTAGATGACTTTTATTTCTTTCATTATATGGTGTAGCTCTAAGGCTACAAGTCCTGTGTTATGTGGTTGGTTAGATTTATGCCTAAGCATTTCATTCTTTTTTAGGTAACTAAAAGTGATATGGTATTTTGAATTTTAATGCCCACATATTTATTGCCAGTATACAAAAACAAGATAATTTTTTAATGTTGATTTTGTATCTTCTGATCTTGCTGTACTCACATATTACTTCTAGTGATTTCTTTTTGGTTTTGTTTTGTGTGTGTGTGTGTGTGTGTGTGTATCCCTTAAATTTTTCTACTGTAAACAACTATGTCATGGGAAAATAAGGAAAGTTTTATTTCTTGCTTTCTGTTCTGTATGCTTATTATTATTTTTTCCTTTCTCTATTGCACTGGCTAGCGCTTCTGGTGCTATGTTGAATAAAACAGGTGACAGCCAACAATTTTTCCTTGTTCCCAATCTTAAGTGGAAAATATTTATTTAACATTATACTTAATTTTGCATTAAGTATAATGTTAACTATAGGTATTTTGTGGATCTTCTTACTTGAACCTAAGACATCGTTTGTCTTTTTCAACCTTATTCCCTCATTAAGTATACATTGGAGTTTTCCAGTAGCTACATGATGATATTGCAACAGATAAAATGTAGAAGCAAGAATGAAAAATCTAGCTACCTTCTATTAAGCCCAACATTAAAGATATTTGCAAATTTGTAAAAAAAAATGTCACCCTATCACTAACTTATTTTGTTTGGGAAACATAGTAATTGTTCATAAAATATGTTGTGTTGTTGCTTAATGAATTAATAAATGTATTAAATTTTATCAGTTTTAATTTCTGATATAGTAAATGTCTATAGATATAACCCACATAATCACTACAGTCTTTGAGGTCTTCAATAAACTTTAAGAGCGTTAATGGGCCTTGAGTCCTAAAAGTTTACAAGTCATTTCTCGAGGCTATCAGAAATCTTAAAATCTACTAAAGTTGGGCCGGGTGCAGTGGCTCATGCCTATAATCCCAGCACTTTGGGAGCCCAAGGTGGGGGATCAGAAGGTCAGGAGACAGAGACTATCCTGGCCAACATGGTGAAACCCTGTTTCTACTAAAATACAAAAAACTAGCCAGGTGTAGTGGCACTCACCTGTAGTCCTAGCTACGTGGGAGGCTGAGACAGGAGAATCGCTTGAGCCCAAGAGGCGGTGGTTGCAGCAAGCAGAGATCACAACACAGCACTTCAGATGGAGTGAGACTCCTCTCAAAAAAAAAAAAATCTACTAAAGTTGATATTTAATTTATGATATTTGTCCTGCATGTAAGTATGTTGCTGGAGACATAAATATGCTCCAGAAATTAGTTCTATAAATATGTGACTGAATCACTGTTTCAGGGTATTTTCCGCATGCTTCTTGCTAACCTTTTCTTGAAAGAATGTGCTGTTGACCATGAATCTTCTCTTCCAGGTAATAAAAGGGCAACACAACCAGAAGAAAAGATTTTCTTTTGGAAATTTTATATAAATAAACATACATTCAATAAATATTGAATGCCTGTTTTGTGTACTACATTTATAGCAGTAATGAAAACAGACAAATGTTTGCTTTCATGGAGTTTGTTTTCTAGTTGCAGGAAAATTAAAATAAATAAATAATAATACACCATACACTGAAGGACAAGTAGACATAGAAATTCATAGCCAGGACAGACACACTGGCTCACACTCATAATCCCAGCACTTTCAGAGACCGAGGACGAGGGGTCACTTGAACCCAGGAGTTTGAGACCTGTCAGGGAAACATAGCGAGACTTCCTATCTCTATTTTTTAAATTATTTAAAAACATATAAAAAACAGAAATTAAAAGAAAGAAATAAAGAAATTTGTCACCAGTCGAGGTCTTTCTTGCTCAGGGGGTAAGAAATCCTGGCATGGGAAAGTTTCTTCTAGCATTAAAGCCAGGGATAAATCATACTTCTACTTACAGAGCACAAATATTAGGGTGACTGTGTCACGTATTGCTGGGTCAAAGTGCTTAGCTTCTCTATTTTTCCTCCATCCTTTTTCTTTGCTTTGCCTTGTATAGAATGCTTTTCAAGTTTGAACATTATTGTCGAGGTTTCTTCTTTTAAGCGTATTATTTAGTACACTTCTAAGTGTTCTAAAATGTGTATTATTGCACTAGAACATGTAACTGACCTCTACTCCTAAGGGAGTTATAAAAGAAAAAAGACATTAATTTACATCAGGAAGTTATCCATCAACTTTTCCTTATCCTCTGACTATTTTAATGATGATATAGCAAACAGCCCCACATTTTTTTTTAATAAACAAAAATAGCAATCTTGTGAAGAATGTGTTTCCTGCTGCTGTGAGAAACAGTGTTCTAGGTGGCATGCTGGCCTTAATTTGTTTGCATTTAGCCTTGTTCCAAGATAAGGAGAGATGCTGGAAATCATTCCTGCTACAGTCAACCACAGCCAACGTGATGGCACCTGAAACCCAGTAAGAATAGGTAATGTGGTAAGCCAGAGTGTGCAGAAGGCCCCCTGGCTTAATAAGCAATGCCTTAAAATATCCCATCAAGTTGTTGTTGTTATTAATTTTGTGCATTCATTAATATAATTATATATTTTTAATTTCTGTAACAACCTCAGGAAAAATACATATTGTTTCCTTCAGTGATACTCTAATCTGGTGGATGATTCTCATGTTTATAACATTTCCCCAGTCTGCAAATATTATCACTAAGTAATTGGATGTGCTTAATTATGTGAGTGAGAACATTTAAAGTGATAATGATTTGGCATAATTTATGCAATAAGGAGACTGTTGTGAAAAACTGCTCTTGACTGGTCATTTTCTTTACCTCCACCATTACAGCAGTCCTCTTACTTTTCAGGCATTTATCTTTTCTTCAGAAACACAGCACTGACAGTGATTTCTTGTCTAAGTAAACTTTTCATATATTCATTTTCCAATTACTTAGAGCTCAGATATCTGTCTGAATATACTCAGATGTGAATGAAATGTATTAAGTGATTGTGGCCCCATGGAAATAATGCTTTTTGTTTTTTCTGTTGATAAAGTTTCATCTCGGTGTCTATTATTTCAAAAATGATCTCATGGTATTCCTATATCCCAGCAGACAATTATTCATGTAATGTATTTATTGAGCCCCACTCTGTGCCAACCACAAAGCAAGAGTCTGGATTTATGTGCCTGGTGCTGATAACCCATAGCATCCATGCCTTGTTTAAATCTTTATGCAATTAATTCTCTGCAATCATCATTTTCAAATTATGCTCAAAGCATTTTTAAGATCTGTCCTACTATGGCCCCCTGTGATGTGAGGACAGAAATTCAAATAGCTTAAACTCCAAGTCCTGTCTTGGCTGCTGTTCTTACTTTTAAATATTGAACTTTTTAATTTAAGATTTCATTCAAAGAAAGAGTTGTAAAGCTGACAGAAAAACCTAGTCATAAACGAACTAGCAAGATAAAAAGATACTTTCCCCCAAGTCAACCTATATTTATTTAACATTAACCAATGTGCTAGATGATAAATTTTGCTGATTCTGAGATTTTAATAGAATTGACCCAAATTAGAGATTCTTAAAATGTGTTTATCTTGGCTCCCTTTACAAATCTTAAAATTGTTAAGGACCACAAAGGGGTCTTTTAAAAGGGAGAATTATTATCTGTCAATATTTATCTTATTAGATATTTTAATTTCTGAAAAAACTTTAAAATATTTATTTAATGATTTATTTTTAAGACAACAAGTGAATTTCATGTGAACATACATAAGCCATTTCTATGAAAATATATTTTCAAAACAAAAAGTAGTGAATGGCATGATTTTCTATTTTTGCAAATCTCTTCAACATATGATACAATAGAAGCGTGCTAAATTCCTAAATCTGCTGCAATATCACATGTCATGTAGCCTCTGGGAAACCACTGTATGCTCATGAGAGAATAAAAATGAAAATGGCCAATAGTATTTCAGTATAATTTTGAAAAATGTTTTGATCCTGTGGACCCACTGAAAATGTCTCCAGGACTCCTTGGAGTGCCCAGTCACACTTTGAGAATTACTAACTTAAGAGTTATTTTAGAAAATCATTGATACACTCAAAGTTATAGAAAGCAACACATAAAATAATTTCAAAAAGAACAAATAGTTGTCATAAATATAAACAGCACTAGGTATATAAGCTCCAAAACTAAGTTTATCCTGTTTGCAGATGGTATGACCTTCTGCATAGGAAATCTCAAGGAATCTGCTAAAAAAAAAATACTTCCTAGAACTATAAAGTTAATTGATCAAGGTTGTAGAGTACAAGAGCAACATAAAATGGCAATTCGATTTCTATATGCTGACAACACATGAAAACCAAAATTAAAAACAGTATCATTTATGTTCACTTCAAATTAAATACTTAGGTAGAAACCAACAAAACATATACAGGATCTGCATGCTGAATATAAAATGCTGTTGAAAAAAATCAAAGACCTACATAGAGGGACATTGTGTACATAGGTCGGAAGATACAACATAGAAAAGGTGTTCATTCTCCTGAAATTGAGCTACAGGTTTAATGGAATTCCTACCAAACTCCTAGCAAAGTGTTTTATAAACATAGTTAATCTTATTCCAGAATATATATGAAAGGGTAAAGGGCTTATATTAGCTAAAACCTTTTTAAAAATAATAAAGTGCAAAGAATCACTCTACTCAATATTGAGGCTGACTATAGAGCTATAGGATTCAAGCCTGATTTTGCTGAGGAATTGATTACTGGAACAAAATAGAAAACCTAGAAATAGTTCACACAAATGTGCCCAAGTGGTTTTTGACAAAACTGAAAACCAATTCAATGAAGGTCTTACTATCTTTTCAGCAACTGGTGCTGGATAAATTAGATATGCATAGGCAAAACAAAACAAAAATAAAAAACATGCACAGAACCTTGACCTAAACTTCATACCTTATACAAAAAATAACCAAAAATAGATCATGAACTTAAATGTAAATGTGAAAATCTAAAGCTTTTAGAAGAAAACAAAGGAGAAACTCTTCAGAAATTAAGATAGACAAAATTTTTGGACTTGACACCAAAAACAGGATCATAAGAGGAAAAATTAAACTACAGTTCATCAAACTAAACATAGTGCTCTGTAAAAGACTCTGTTAAGAAGACACATAAAGAAGCTATAAACTGAGAGCTGATCTATCTGACAAAGGACTTATAACCAAAATATATAAAGAAATTTCAAAACTCAGTATTTTTTTAAAATCAATGATTCAATTCTAAAATGGGCAAAAAGACATTTAAACAAAGAGGATGTACAGATAGAAAATAAATGCATAAGGACTAGCTTTCCGTGCGGTGCGTCTAGTGAGGCTCCAGTCCTCCTCCTCCTGCCGCAGGGCCAAAACCCCTAACAGTATACAGCTGCGCTTAAGCCTGGCCAGTGTCATCTGTCTCCGCAATGTCCCCCAAGAAACAGGCTCAGGCCGGGGGCAGCAAAAAAGCGGAGCAGAAAAAGAAGGAGAAGATTATCGAAGACAAAACTTTTGGTTTGAAGAATAAGAAAGGAGCAAAGCAGCAGAAGTTTATCAAGGCTGTTACACATCAGGTTAAATTTGGTCAACAAAATCCACGTCAGGTAGCACAGAGTGAAGCTGAAAAGAAATTGAAGAAGGATGACAAGAAGAAAGAATTGCAGGAGCTAAATGAACCGTTCAAACCTGTAGCTGCTGCTCAAAAAATAAGTAAAGGTGCAGATCCCAGGTCTGTGGTATGTGCATTCTTCAAGCAAGGACAGTGTAGTAAAGCAGATAGGTGTAAGTTCTCTCATGACTTGACTCTGGAGAGAAAATGTGAAAAGCGAAGTGTTTACATTGATGCAAGAGATGAAGAACTTGAAAAAGATACTATGGATAATTGGGATGAGAAAAAGCTGGAAGAAGTAGTGAACAAGAAGCACGGTGAGGCGGAAAAGAAAAAACCGAAAACTCAAATAGTGTGCAAGCATTTCCTTGAAGCTATTAAAAACAACAAGTATGGCTGGTTTTGGGTATGCCCTGGCGGGGGTGATATTTGCATGTATCGTCATGCTCTTCCTCCTGGATTTGCGTTGAAAAAAGGTAAAAAGAAAGAAGAAAAAGAAGATGAAATTTCATTAGAAGATCTAATTGAAAGAGAGCGTTCTGCCCTAGGTCCAAATGTTACCAAAATCACTCTAGAATCTTTTCTTGCATGGAAGAAAAGGAAAAGACAAGAAAAGATTGATAAACTTGAACAAGACATGGAAAGAAGGAAAGCTGACTTCAAAGCAGGGAAAGCACTAGTGATCAGTGGTCGTGAAGTGTTTGAATTTCATCCTGAACTGGTCAGTGATGATGATGAGGAAGCAAATGATACCCACTACACCCAGGGAACAGGTGGTGATGAGGTTGATGATTCAGTGAGCATAAATGACATAGATTTAAGCCAGTACATCCCAAGAGATGTAGATGAAACAGGTATTACTGTAGCCAGTCTTGAAAGATTCAGCACATACACTTCCGATAAAGTTGAAAACAAATTAAGTGAAGCTTCTGGAGGTAGGGCTGAAAATGGTGAAAGAAGTGACTTGGAAGAGGACAACGAAAGAGAGGGACCAGAAAATGGAGCTATTGATGCTGTTCCTGTTGATGAAAATCTTTTCACTGGAGAGGATTTGGATGAACTAGAAGAAGAATTAAATACACTTGATTTAGAAGAATGACACCAAACAAGTCGATGAAAAAATTAAGTCAGCTCAGCATGAGTTGAAATTGACTACATTAATTTTTTCCACCTAGAATCAACAGGATGTTTATTTCCCATGCTGATTCTGGAGGACTTACCCTCCTACAAAAAAGGAATATTGTTCCTATGTCTTCTCTTCTGACTTTGGCTTCATCTCATAGTAAGTTCAGACTAGTTCATGATAAATTGAAAATATAATGGTCATTGCAGAAAATGATCGATTGTTGTAACTATCCACCCAAGTAAGAAGTGTATCTGCTTTTCAATCTTTTGGTTTTCATTTGGGCATGTGCTATTACCAGAAACAACAAACTTACATTTAAAATACCCTTCATTTGACAGAGTTTTTAATGAGTGATTTAATTTCCTTTGTATTTGTATGTTTAGAAAACTGCCTAAAATGTGAGCACTGTACTTCACAAAGGAAACTGCATATGCAGATTCAGTATTGTATATCTTTGGACAATTAGATGGACATTTAAAATGGAACTTCTTTTATCTGACAGGATCAGCTACAATGCCCTGTGTTAAATTGTTTAAAAGTTTTCCCTTTTCTTTTTTGCCAATAAAGTTGTAAATAAAGACTACCATAAAAAAAATGCATAAAAAGATGTTCAACATCAGTAGCCATTAGGGTAATGCAAATTTAAGCCATAATGAGATATCACTATACAACTTTAGAATGGCTAAAATAAAAAATAATAAAAATGCCAAATGTTAAGTGAGGATACAGAGAAACTAGATGACTTATACATTGCTTGTAGAAATGTAAAATGATAGAGCCACTCCAAAAAATAGTTTGGAAGACTTTCCAAAACTACACATAAATTTACTGTATAACCTAGTAATTGTTATCAGATATTTATGGCACAAAAATGGAAATTAATGTTCATATAAAAAACTATACATAAATGTTTATAGCAGCTTTACTTGTAATAACCCAAAGCTGGAAACAACCCAGATATCCTTCAGTGAGTTAATGGTTGAATGGATTATGGAACATCTGTAACATGTATTGCTACTCACAATGAAAAGAAATGAACAATTTTTTCTATTTTTAAAAGGCAAGATTTCACTCTGTTGTACAGGGTGAAGTGCAGTGGCATGATCATAGTCCACTGCTGCAGCCTGGACCTCCTAGGCCTAAGAGATCCTCCTACCTCAGCCTCCAGAGTAGCTGGAACTACAGAATGTAATACCATGCCTGGCTAATTCTTTAATTATTATTTTTAGTAGAGATGTGGTCTCACTACGATGCTCAAGCTGGTCTCAAAAAAATATCACTGATACACCAACGACTTGGATTTATCTCAAGGGATTTCACTAAATGAAAAAGCCAATTCCACAAAACTACATACTCTATGATTTTATTTATGTTGTTCTTGAAATAACATAATTATTGAAACTTAGACTGGATTTATAGTTGCCAAATGTTAGGGGTAGAGAGAACAGGGATGGGTATCCTTATAAAGTGGCATGAGACAGCCTTGTGGTGATGGAACAGCTCTGTATATTGATTGTCATTGTGTTTGCACAAATCTACACAAGTGATAAAATTGCATAGAACCACACACACGCATGGGTGTGTGGATGTCAAACTGATCAAACCTGAATTAGCTCTGTGGGTTATAATCCATGTTAATTTACTGGTTTTGATATTATGCTATAGTTGTGCAATACGTTATAACTGGAGAAAATTTAGTGAAAAATACATGGGACCTCCCTGTACATTTTTGCCACTTCCTATGAATCTATAATTGTTGTGAAATAGAAAGCCTAAAAAAAATAACTAAGGCCAATATATGACCTCAGAGTAGAAACCACGTAAAACACATCTGAAAGGAAAACAAAGCTCAGAGTTTGTGAATAGCTAAATAAATGGGTCATGTTATTGCACAGACCTCTACAGTATAGGGTCCAGTGCGCCAAGCCAAGGATAAAACACTATCAACAGCCACCAGCATGGAAGGGACTGAGTAAACTCCTAACCAGAACATGAGCATGTAATTCATTACTTTGATTCAATTCCTTTGGCAGCTATCATCCTATCCTGCTGGAGGAAGTCTTCTCTAACTTCAAAACGTTTGTGCCAGTTTTAAACTGATCCAATCACACAGTTATGCATTCATAATTTCCAGGTCAAAATCTGATGTCACCATTTAACATAATCAAAATAGCAAATGTTCTTAAATCAAAAGGTCTGATGTCTTAAAGTTTATCATTCATTCAAATGGGTTGTTACTATGATAACTAAAGTCATGAAAAAACTGTTATACAAAAAAATTAAAATGTTGAAGACCAACTTTAAATTAATTTCAATAAAACAAATATGAGTTAAGAAACTATTGCTAGGCTAACTAGCTTATGTTAATAAAAGCCTGCATTCCCAAACTGGTAACCTACTGATTTTAGTGGAATTTCTAGAGATGTGGAATATACTCTCACTCTTCAGAAGTAACTGGTTGGGACATGCATTTGGAAAAAAAAAATGCATTTAAATTTATTTTGTTTAAGAGAGATGATATATAGGAATTAAGCTATTCATTTTTTCCTTTTCTTTCTTCCAATAGAGCGTAGAAATGCCAAAATGTCCAGAATTGATCAACAAAATGATATGTTAACCTCAAAAGGACAAAATTAAATTGATGACTTGACTTAGAATTCTTTGACTGGCGTTGTGAAAACTGCCAGTTTCTTCTGCAATTGCAATGAAGCTCACTGTTGGCAAGAACTGCTAACTATAATCCACATCAGTTTTCAAAAAGCTTCATTGTGTTTTAATTCAATGTCATTTAAAGTTTGTGTGTTGGCATTTACACATCAGGTGACATTTCCAATTCTGCATTTATATATAAGTTATGAGATTGAGAGAACACACACCATTAGTAATATATATCAATATGTTAACATTAATATAAATTATCAACATTAATATACTAATATAAAGTAATATATCAGTAAAAGTCACTTCCATTATGGTAGAGGGTGTATTTGTAATCAGCATAGCTTCCATCAGCTTTAACAAGAGTGTTTGGACTTTTTAACCCTTTAGGCTCTGACTTTGAACACAACACATGTCAACCAACTTGTCCCAAATATGTAAGCACTACAATACAGTGAAAAAGCTAATTTCTAACAAAATCAATGCAGTTCAACCAAAATCTGGTGTGAACATAGCTAACAAAATCCTAGATTATAGAGGAGAGACAAAGAAAAAAAGATCAGGGTCCTATCTTAAAAAGTTTACAGGTTTTGAATTGACAGTCAAAATAAGGAACTACTCAGGAGGCTGAGGCAAGAAAATTACTTTTGGCCAGGCATTGGATACCAGCCTGAGCTAAAGAGTGAGTCTCTGTCTCTT